>NW_004754915.1:19916-57840 GCF_000188695.1 Salpingoeca rosetta | reverse complement strand
TGTGTGTGTGTGTGTGTGTGTGTGTGTGTGTGTGCGTGCGTGCGTGTGTGTGTGTATGTGTATGTGTGCGTGTGTGTGTGTGTGGCGTTTTCTTCAGGCGTCATCACGCGGCGCTGTTTGTCACGGTTACAGCCTGTTGTACATGTGTTCACGCGTGAAATCACGCCTCTGCTACTGCTCATGCTGTGTCATCATTCAGGTGCTGGCAGAGATGCGTCCAATCCCACTCGATTCCCCAACAGCCGCCACTGCCACTGCCGCGTGTGCCATTACGCTTCACGCCATCCCGCGAGCAGCTGCAGCCGCGCTGTCGTCCCCATATCCGCCACTCGTCAGCACCGCCGACCTCATCCCGCCACACCTCCTGGTGTGTGTGTGTATGTGTGTGTATGTGTGTGTGTGTGTGTGTGTGTGTGTGTGTGTGTGTGTGTGTGTGCATGTGTGTGTGTGTGTGTGACTGTGCATGCATTGTGGTCGCCCTGCTTGGTGAAATTGCCATTCCTTCATCCTTCATCACCATCCCCCCATCCTTCATCACCCCATCGTCTTCCTGTAATCGCCACCACTGCATCCCGTGCATCCAATCATTGTAGGAGCAGATCGCGACCACAACCGATGACGACGACAACAGCGACAGCGGTGACGTCGATGGTCTCACCGCAGCTCGCTTTCGCCTCCGCGCATTTGCACAGTCCATCATGTGAGCAACGCACGTGCGCTGCTATGTTCTTGTATGTGTGGATGTGCGTGTGCGTTGTGGATGCATACGTTTGTAGGTGCTTGATGTGCTCTCTTGTTGCTCATTGCTGCCATTCCCTGACGCCCGCCCTCACTCCATTTCGTCCTTCTCACTGCTACAATACATGCGCATGCATATGTGCCCACACACGCACACACACATACACATACGCACACACATACACACACATACATACACACACATACACGCGCACGCAGGACACAGCGCGATGAGACAACATATCTGCTGGCGCCGCACATTGAGCCGCACAATGGCGGTGGCGATGGTACTGATGTGCGCACGCAGCACGGGGGCGAAGCCGTCACCGTCAACGTCACGATCATGTTGCATGGTGCCGCACACGGCGACCGCCCGCAGGTGAGGCAGAGACACATGTATGGATGACCATTCTTTCCCGCCGTTGCACCCAGCCACCTCACGCGCAGCATGTGCCCACATGCACACACACACACACACGTACACACGCACACGCATGCTCAAGCACACTCGCATTCACACACACTCACATTCACACTTACACACACACACACACACGTGCACATTTGCACACATGTTTGTGCTGACATGTCCCAACCCACCACCTCGTCCTCTGTGCAGCGCCACACACTGCTGGTGCTGCCCACAGAGACGGCGACAGCTGCGCTCGCACGTGTGCTGCGCGAACACGAACGCGGGCTGGCGGACACATACGCAGCAGAAGACATCTGCTTCAAGGTGGTGTGTGTGTGTGTGTGTTGACGTGCAGCGTTTCACCCAGACTTTGACGCTGGAAGGAGACAGCTGCTCACTTTGTTGACACATCCTCAACCCCGGGCACTCCTTGCATGTGTGTTTCCACATGCGTGGGCCTGCAGGTTCCAAATTCACAAGAGTGCTTGTTTGGACCTCACCCGCTCGTCTCGTTCACGCACGTGCGGAGCTGTCTGCTGCAAGGTTGGTGGTGGCCTGTCGCATGCCCATTGTTTCTGCCACCATCCTCGCCCGTCCACTGTGTATGCATTTGCCCCGATCATCATGAAGGTGTCATGTGCTCATGCTTGGACATGATCGTGTGTGCGACTGCAGAGGAACCCGTGCACTTGGATGTGTGCACGATATCGTCCATTCTGCAACAGCGCACGTACGACCGCTTCAGTGTCACCCGTCTCTTTGAGCCACCGCCGCGCCGTACTGTCATCCACACGCAGCTGCCCTCCCCTACGCAAACAGGTCTGTTTTCATGCTTGTATGTACATGCGTGTGTCTGCTTTTGTTGCATGTGTGTGTTTGTGTGTGTGTGTGAGTGTGTGTCTATGCGAGCGTGTGTATCTGTTTATCTATGTGAGCGCGTCTGTGTGTCAATTTGCAGTTGAGCATCGCGCCAGCACCGTTTGTGCTTGCACTTTCTTGTTTCCTCACATGCAACACCCCACCACTCCGCCGGTCAGCCCTTTGTCTTGACACGGCGCTCTTGTCGGATATCACCTCCCTCTCGTCCTGGACCGTACAGCAACAAGTCACCGTCTCCAATGTCACCTACTTCCCAGGTGCGCCCCCTCCCCCAGGATCACACGCACATACGCATACACATGCATGAATACATTTTCACACACACGCCCACATGTATACAGTTACACACTTACACACTTATTTACGTACACACACACACACACCTCCACGAGCTTGTTGGGTTTCGAACATAGCTGACCCATTCGCTCCTCGCCTCTTACGAATCGTCTTGTCGCTGTGCATTATCACCTCCACACCACCGCAACACAGGATCATCATCATCATCATCATCATCATCGTCATCATCATCACAGCCACTATCGTCCCCGCCACCATCATCTTCGTCGGCACCGGCGCTGGCGTTGTCGTCGCATCTTCCGTCGTCCGCTGTGTTCTCCGTTTACTGCGGCGATGTGCTCATCTCGCGCGAGTCTGTTGCAGATGTGCAGCCCTCATCCTCCTCGTCCTCCTCATCCTCCTCATCCTCGTCCCGCGCAGTGCACATCTCCTCTGCCACGCCGCTGAACACTCTAGTAAGACCCAAACATTCCATGGACGTGTGGTGACAGCGTGCATAAACATACAACCACGTGCACACGTACACACACACACAACATACACACACAATATACGCACACAACATGCACGCACATGTACATGTGTTCAAGTGAAGTGCTTGCAGGGACGATGTGTCGCGTTCGTCCCCAGTTGACTTGCTGATGGTTTTTTGTGTGTTGTTAACATGCAGGTGATGGACCTACCACGTGCAAGCACGCTGCATGTAGCGCTTTTGTTTCCAGCCGATGATGCACTGCCAGCAACAACCCACCTCCATGCACGCCTGTCGCTGTTTGACGCCAACGCTGATCTGAGACAAGGCACCTTCCTCCTATCCCTCTACCCTGGCACGGACCCGGTGCGTTTCACTTGTGTGTGTGTGTATGTGTGTGCGTGTTTGTGTGTGTGTGTATGCGTGCGTGCGTGTGTGTGTGTGTGTGTGTGTGTGTGTGTGTGTGTGTGTGTGTGTGTGTGTGTGTGTGTGTGTGTTCTATGTTGCCGTTGTATTGCTCATTCGATCATGCCACACTGCAGATTGTTGGCCATCTTCCGTCTCGCTGCAAGCGGCGCGAAGTTGCGCGTCTACGTCTCTCCCTCCCCCATTTTCCGTACCGCGTACGCTCCAGTGCTCTTGTTGTGTGGGGGCATATTCGCACACGTACATCACTCTGCCTATTGTGCGCAGGCCCATTACCTCGACTCACATTGTGCCATTGCTTTCCATTCATTGTGCATCGTTGCTGCTATTGGTTTTCAGGTTACGTTTCCTCGCTACTCGTTTCCGTTCCAAGTCGATCCTGAGCTTGAGGTGGGATCGACGTTAAAGCGCTCTGCACGTCGATCAAGCACGCATGCACCAGCGCGCGCGCACAGATACACACATGCACACGCGCACACACACACACACACACACACACACACGCACATGCACACATACACGCACACGCACACGCACGCACACACGCACACACACATTCACGGACATACTCACCCACAACTCGTGTGTCGTGTGTTGTCACACCCCCTCCCCATCTTTGTTTCAATGCTCAGGCGCACGACCGCCGCTTCTGCGAACAGGAGGACAACTCGTTCTCCACAACAGCGCTGCAATATGTGCTGTCGGCGGTGTCCAGCGGGCAGACGGTACAGGTTTCTACTGACGATGACAACAGCGATGGCAGCACTGAGGACGTTGTGATTCGCGTCCCGCCAGACCTCGTCATGATCGTCGCTCGGTAAGTGTGTGTGTGCACGTGTGCACGTGCGTGTGTGTGTGTGTGTGCACGTGCGAGCGTGCTTATGGGTGAACGTGTATGTGTGTAAACGCGCACGTGCGTGTGTGTGTGTATGTATGTGTGAGCGTGTCATTCGTTTGCAGCTGCTCCCTTCAACCTCATGGTTTGTTCTCTCATACTCATACTCATGCTCATGTTTCGTTCTCTCGTGCTCCAATGCAACCTTTCCCGTCCACCTAATCCCTCCCCGCCGGCCGCAAGCCTTGCGTCAAAGGAGAGCGGGCTGCGGCTTGCGAGTGATCGGTGGTCCTATCGTCGCCGCCGCGCCCGTGTTGTGTCTGGTCGCGATGTTGTTGATTGGCTGCAGCGGGACATGGACGACGCGCCGCGCGAGAACGCCGTCTTGCTCGCACAGCGGCTCATCCGGTGGGTGGGAGGTGATGGAAGGCGGGATCGGGCCATTTTGCACTCATGTGTCCTCATGCGGTTGTTTGTGCTTGTGGTTGCATGTGTGCTTCAAATTTACTTGACAATCGCACACAGTGTGTGCGTGTGTGTGCGTGTGTGTGCGCGTGTGTGTGTGTGTGTGAATGTGCGCTGTTGCTCGATCTACTGCTACTGTCATTTGCTCATCGCGCGTGCACTGCGGGGGTGTCATTGGCCACTGTGCAGGCTCGGTGTCCTACAGCCCGTGAGCGGCAGCAGCGATCATGTCACGGACACGGCGCAGTTTGCACTGGCCGAGTTTACACACGTGCGCGGAGATGACGTCGCTGGCAGCGAGGACCGTGCCAGTGCGAAGGCGGCAGTGCTGAAGGCGGAGGTGCAGATGGCGCTGGCGAATCAGGAGATACACGACAGCAAGCGGCTGGCAGCGATCCGAAACAGCGACATCATCGCGCCGCTCACACCCCCGGACCATCGATTGGTCAGTGGTTTTACGCTTTGCTTCGTCGTGGTGGTCGTGCTCACGATGGTTGGGAGCTGAAGCCTGGTTCATCCACATCTCATTCCCTTATTGTTTCACATGTGTGTGTGTGCGTGTGTGTGCGTGTGCATGAATGTATGTGTGTGCGTGTGCGTGTGTGTGCGTGTGCATGTATGTATGTGTGTGTGTGTGTGTGTACGTGTGTGTGTTCAGCTATTTCGCCGGCGTCACGAGTGCACGCAGTATCCTCTGCTGCTGCCCAAGTTCCTCCGGTCGATCGATTGGGGCCGCGCGTGGCAAGTCCGCGAAGCATACCGCCTCATGCAGACATGGTGCGAATGTTTGAGTGATCATGCGGGTGTGTGTACCTGTGTGTGTCTGCGTGTACCTGTGTGTGTCTGCGTGTACCTGTGTACAGCCATGTGCCGCTGTGGTATGGAGTATTCTTGCATGTGCCCATCTTCACCAACTGTCCTTCATACTGCCTTGCCATGCCCCCCCCCCCCCTCCAACACTTGTCACCGCCAGGACGCCGAGCGCGACGATCACGGACGCGCTTCAGCTGCTGCACGTCCATTTTGTTGATCCGCACGTGCGAGCGATGGCCGTCTCGCTTCTCCATCCCATTGACGACAACCAGCTGGAAACGTATCTCCTGCAGCTCGTGCAGGTCCGAACATGAGAGCGTGAGAGCGTGAGAGAGTGAGAAAGCATGTGTGTATGTGTATGTGCGTGTGTGTGTGTGTGTGTGTGTGTGTGTGTGTGTGTGTGTGTGCGTGTGTGTATGTGTATGTGTGTCTGTGCTTGCTTATCCATGCATTTGCTTGTGTTCCCTTGTGATGTCTCGTGCGTGCGTACATGTGCAATACATGTTTGTTTTCCCAGAACTCACCCGGGCTTTCCACCACACTCACTCACTGCCTGCGTGTGCTACCTTCTATCGTGCACAGGTGTTACGGTTCGATCACGACCACGACTCTGCACTCGCCCGTTTTCTCCTCCGCCGCGGACTTCTAAATCGCCGCATTGGGCAGTCCCTCTTCTGGCACCTGCGTGCTGGCCTGCACACCCCAGCCACGGCCCAGCGCTGTGCCCTCCTCATTGACGCGTACTGCTGTGCGTGCGGCGCGTATGTGCTCGGAGATGTACACACGCAGGCGCAGCTGGTGGACAGGCTGCACGCAACCTCGCTCGCAGTGAAGGAGGCGCGGACACAGGAGCACCGCGACGCAATCCTGAGGAACGACGTGGAACATGTGAGTGTATCATATGTTGGCATGTGTGAGAGCATGTATGTATTTGTCTGTGAGTATAAGTCCGTGATCATACTTGTGCCTGTGTGTGTGTTGTACTTGTGTGTGTATGTGCATGTGTGTGTGTTGTACTTGTGCCTGTGTGTGTGTGTGCGTAATCTCATGTGCGCATCACACCATCTCGCGAAGCTCACGTGAAGAGCTGACCCCGAATTGCCATGTTGTTGTCAACCAAATTTACGTGTGCACTGTAGTTGGTTGGACTGCTGCCTGTGACGCTGATGCACGATGCGAGCTCGCACGTGGTGGGCCTGTCACCGGAGCGCTGCCGGGTGCTAGACAGCAAGAAGAAGCCGCTCTGGCTGCACTTTACGACTGCCGACGGCGATGACAGCAGCGATAACCACGATGCTGGCAGCAGCCGTGGTGGTGGTGGTATCACAGCTGTGCCCAGCCCACACGTGCAGCTCATCTTCAAATCGGGCGATGATTTGCGACAAGACATGCTGACGCTGCAGATGCTCCGGGTACGCACCTGTGCTCTTGCCCGCTGGTGATTGTGATGTGGGTGTGTGTGATTGTGTGTGGGTGTGTGAGATTGTGTGCGTGTGTGTGTGTGTGTGATCTTGAATGGTCGCAATGTGACTGCATGAAAGGCCTCATTTCTCAATGTTCCCTTCCATCAACACACGAATGCAACACGCGCACGATTGTTGATTGCCGTGCATGCGTGGACACATGCATTTGCCCCTTGATTCGCAGGTGATGGATCGATTGTGGCAGCAAGAGGGCCTGGGCACGCGTGTTACAGCATACGGCTGTGTGGCGACTGGAAGGTGTGATACGTGCACTCCACTGAACTGGCGCAATGAGAGCTGAAGTAGTGTCTGTATTTGGAGAAGAGAGAGTGCAATGTGGGAAAGGAGAGCTGGGGTTGTATGTGATGCGGGTGCCGTGTGTGTGTGTGTGTGTGTGTGTGTGTGTGTGTGTGTGTGTGTGTGTGTGTGTGTGTGTGCGTGTGCGGGTGCCGAGTGTGTGCGTGTGCGGGTGCCGAGTGTGTGCGTGTGTTTGCGCATTCGCGTCTGCCGTGTTTGTGGCACGCATGTGATAGAGTGCGAGACAATAATGCACCTCCATTCACTCGGCGCACTCAACCTACCCATGTCCCTTGGTGTGTGTTCGCCAGCGAGAGCGGCGTGATCCAAGTTGTGAGCGGTGCGCGTACCGTTTCGAGCATCCAGCGCGCACACGGTGGGTCGCTTGCTGCGTTCTCGGAGGAGCCGCTGTTGGCGTGGCTGCATGCCCAGAACAAGGATAAGCCACATGCCATGGGCGTTGTGCGATCGAACTTTGCAAAGTCGTGCGCAGGTGCGGCATTTGTTGTTTGCATCATGCTGCTGTTGCCGTGTGCTCGCATGAACACAGACGGAGGAGGCTCTTGTGACCTGATGTTGGCTCGTGCGCTGGCGGTGGGTCGTGCTCTCATTTGTTCGTGTGCATCAACGTGTGTTTGCCGCAGCGTATTGCGTCGCGACATATGTGCTTGGTATTGGTGACCGCCACAACGACAACATCATGGTCACTCCGAGCGGCGATTTCTTCCACATTGGTCGGTTTTGCGTGTGTGAGAGAGAGAGAGAGAAAGAGAGAGAGAGTGTGTGTGTGTGTGTGTGTATTATGTGTGTGTGTCTGTGTATTGTACGGTTGTTGCGGCCATTCCGCTCTTGACGACACGCTCCATTCTCAACCCATCTTTCGTCCCCATTACGGCGGCTTGACGCATGCGCCAGACTTTGGGCATTTCCTGGGCAACATCAAGTACAAGTTTGGGGTGAAACGGGAGCTGGCGCCGTTCGTCCTCACATCCGAATTCATCCACGTCATGGGCGGACGAGGTAGCCATCGCGGTGGTGGTGCTGATGATTGTGGGGAGTGAACAGCAGGTTCCCCGTGCGTTGTGCTTTGACGTGTCATCCCCTGCAACCACCCCCACCCGTGCTGACATGGGGTTTGTGTGTGTACACTTCACACCACCAGACTCTGAGCTATTTCGGCAGTTTGAGGACTTGTGTGTGCGCGCGTATCTCGTGTTGAGAAAGCACGCCAACCTCATCATCGCCCTCTTTGCCATGATGCTCTCAACCGGCATCCCCGAGGTGTGTGTGCGTGAAGTGATTGCTTGTTTGCTGAACCTGGTTGCTGCCAGGCTGGTGCAATCCCGCGCTATTGGCTCATCCACACTTGTACCCCCCCCCCACACACACAGCTTCAGCGGGAGGAAGACATCCAGTATCTGCAGCGTTCGCTGTCGTTGGGGATGGGTAAAGACCAGGCAGCGAAGCACTTTCGATCGCTCATTGCCGAGTGTATTCGGCTCAACCTGAGCACACAACTCAACTTCCTCGTCCACAACCTCGCCCACTAATTAATATCTTCTTGTGTGTGTGTCTGTGTGTGTGTGTGTGTGTGTCTGTGTGTGTGTGTGTGTGCTTGCGTGTATGTGTTTGATACAGCAGCACATCTTGCGTCGATGAGCTATTCAATTAGGAAATGAAGAAGTGAATCAATCAACCATTAACAACCAATACAACAGCGAGCAAAGCCAGGAACGCGGGAGCACAATACCACATGAACAACACATTCCAAACAAAACAGCGCGGCAACACACAACAACGACAACATAACTGCATTACTCTTCACGGATCGAGTACACAAACAAATGCCTAAACAACACTAGCGGCGAAATAGCCAGCTGTCAAACAAGCACGATTACCACTCCAAGCACATAAGCAAGCAAGCAAGCAAGCCAGCGAACGAGCGAGCGAGCGAAAGCGGCAAACGAGCAAACGATTCAAGTCAACACGAACACGGTGGCATCCGACAGGGTTTTTGTTTTTCTCTCTCATGGGGCCATGCGTGCAGGCTATTTCCTGTCAGCGCCTGCGGCCCTTGCGGCGCTTGCTCGCCGGTCCCTCACTGCACGTGCGGTGGCATAAAGAGCGCAAGAACAGCGGGCAAATGAGATTGTGGTGGTGGTGTAGAGGCTGTGTTAGAGGCACGCACACAACCACACACACACACACACATATGAACGTCACGCAACCAGGTGCCAGACACACACACACACACGCGCGCGCGCGCGCACACACACACACACACACACACACGCACGCACAACCAACGAACCAAACAAACAACCCAACAACCAAACAACCAAACAACCCATCACACGTACACAACGGTCGAACCTGCTTTCGTCGCTTGCTCGCCGCTTTGAGGCGTCGTTGTCGCCGTTGTTGCTGCTTGTGCTAGCGCGCCCTTTGCTGTGCGAGCGCACGTGTTGCGAGTATGCCGGTGGGTGCCCAAACGTCCGTCCGCACTTCTCGCATACGTAGACCTTCCCCTTTGTGCGCGAGGCCCGGCCGCTGCCGCTTGTCCGAGACGTCCGCGGCGTGTTCTCCCCGCTGCTCGGCGTCGTTGCCCGCGAGCCGCCCGGCGTGGCGCCACCAGCGTCTGCGTTGTGCTGTCCGCGGCGCGCGTGGGGCCGCTGCACCAGATTCGGCTGCGATGCCGTGAAGCCCTGCGGTGCGCGCGAGTGGTCCGCCGACGCCCGCCCGCTGTTGGCTCGGCTGCGGCGCCGCGTCTCCCGCGACTTGCGTGGACTCGGCTGGGCAGAGGCAGAGGTGCTTGCGCCCGTGTCGTCGGCAGACGTGTCTGCGGTGGTGGCGGTGGCGGCCTGGCGGCGGCGGGCGAGCTGGTTGAAGTGGCGCGCCTGCTGCCGACGGGCGCGGGCAGAGACCGCCGTCACGTCACCGCCCTCAATGTCGTCAATGTCTTCGCCAACGCCGAGGGCTGCAATCTCGTGCGGCGGCGACGCGCGTGTGCGCCGCACCTTCCGGCGGGCCCTGCTGCGGTCACGCGCGGGTTTGGGGGAGGGGCTGGCCTCATCGTCCGCCGCTTCCTCCTCATACGGCTGCTTGGCGTCTTCGTCATCTTCGGCATCGACCGTGCTGCCGGCGGTCGGGGAGCCAGTCTGCTCGCTCTTCACGTCGCCGTCCGTCTTGCTGCGCTTCCGCGCCTGCTCCCCATGACCACCATCGTCATCATCATCATCGTCATCATCGTCACCATCACCACCGTAATCGTTGTTTCCGTCATCATCATCATCAGCAGCAGCAGCACCAGCACCATCGTCATCTGCGGGGTCGCAGTCCTCCTCACCGCCGGCTGCGGCCGCTGTTGGGGCGTCGTCCTTCGCCTGCTGCTGATCCCCATCACCGTTGACATCACCGTTGACATCACCGCCATCATCATCATCATCATCGCCCGTCTTGCCGCTACCGCTGCTGCTGGTGGACTGCCGCCCCCGCTCATCACCAGCGCCCCGGCCATCCTCATCCTCGCCACCATCGTCACGCGTGCGGGCGTTGGCTGATGCACGGCCCCCCTGCCGGCGCGACCGGCGCGTGGACATCCTGCTCTCACTGCGCGACGCCTGCTCGCTCCCGTCGCCGCCGTCAACCCGCTGGCTCGCCCGCGTCCGCGTCCGCTGTGCGCGGCGAAGGGCGAGCGGCACAAAGTAGCTGTCGGGGGCGCTGTTGCTGTTCTCGTCGGCATCGTTGAGGGCAGACTTGCTGTCGTCGTCGCTGTTGCTGCTGTTGTTGGTGGTGTTGTTGTTGGCGCGGCTGCTGCTGCGGCTGGCGGCGAGCTCTGCACGGCGCGCCAGCTCCATCTTTGAAGCGGATGCCGAGATAAGACGGGAGGAGGAGGGGGTGGAGGGGGTGGAGGGGATGGTGAAACGAGCAGTGATGAATGGGGTGAGTGTAAGCAGGCGCAGCACAAGACAGATGTACGGTGTGATCATGCGGAAGGCACCACAACTAACACACACAACACATACACAACGCGCACATACACGCAAACACACGCATACACACAAACACACACGCAAACACACACATATATAAATATACAGACACAAACAACCACCACACACACCTACCACAGACACAAACAACACACAGACAAACACACACGTGTATACCTGGCGCTGCGCTGCCCTGTACCTCTCCTTCATCGTCTCCAGCTGCTGCTCCATCTCTGCAATGCGCTGCTCTGCGTCCTGTGTGTTGTCCTCCTCGGGCGACGACGGCGCCGACGACACTTCCACCAACACCTCCTCTGCACGCCTGTCCCCGGCATCAAACACGGCCTTGAGCTTGGGGTCCTCGTCCTGCTTCCAGCGCTTCAGCATCGCCGCTGCGTCCTCGCGTGCGCGCGCCGCCTCTTCATGCTTCACCGCTGCGAGCTGGCGGCGATCGTGCGCTGTGAGCTCCGCATACAGCCTGTCCATCACTGTCTCGTTGAAGAACGACCGCGGGTCCTCGTCGTGCCTGAAGCTGACGCGGCGTGCTGTGCTGCGCTGGCTCATCATCTGCTGGATGCTGCGCGCGCGTGCCCGGATGCGCTCCGCCTGCGTCATGGGCGGGCCTGACGGCTCCGCAAACACAGAGTTGCGGCGGCTGTCGTCGCCCATCGCGCCGCTGTTGTTGTGCATGGCCATCACAATCGCCGCCGACTGGGTGGTGGACGCCGTGCGAGACGGCGGGCGCTTGCCGGTGTTCGCGGTGGTGCCGCTGCCGCTGTTGGTGGTGGTGGCAGTGGTGGCCCAGTTCACTTGCAGCTTGCTCTGGAGCGCAGCTGTGGCCGACGACGACGATGATGACACTGCAGGGGTGGTTCTCGCCATGGTGGTTGGCTTGGGCTGCGTCTTGGAGGGCTGGACCGCTTTGGTTGCTGCAGCAGCTGTTGTTGTTGTTGGGGGATGGTCCTGCTTGGCCTTGGCGACAGCTGCTGCTGCTGCTGCTGGTGATGTGGCTGTGGCGGCCGATGCTGTTGGTGGAGCGCCAACTGCTGTGGCGGAGTCGTCTTGCTTGGGGCCGTTGATGGCGTGCTCGCGCCCATAGTGCATACCCCTGTATGTGTGTATGAGTATGTGTGTGCGTGTAGTGTAATATAGCGTGAGTAGTGTGTGCGTGCGTGTGTGCGTGTGTGTGTAGTGCAGTACCGTGAGTTGTGTATGCTGTGTGTGCATGTAGTGTAATATAGCGTGAGTTGTGTGTGTGTGCGTGTGTGCGTGTGGTGTGAACAGTGTGTAGTGTGGCAACAAAGAGTATATGAAGGTGACTGTGTGGGGTCTGCAGCTTACATGACAAAGGAGTCGTCTGGGTCTGGAAGCAGGTTGCGGCCAAAAGCGGTGGAATCGTCAAAGTGCTGGGCACCGGCTGGAAACGCCGCTGGCTGGTTAGTGCTGTTGTTGGTTTTGGTGGCGGCAGTGGCTGGCGTTGATGACGCTGATGCCGTCGAGGCTGTCTCCTGAGCCGATTTCACGCGGAGAGGGCGAGCCAGTGGAAGCAGCGATGCTGAACCAGGCTTGGCGCTGCGCACAATCTGGATCACGGTGGTTGGGTGCGGCAGTGCAGGCGAAAACAGCCAGGCAAGGCAGACAAGCGCAGTAGTGTCAGTGAGTGAGTGCCCAGTATAGTTCGTTGATTGGAAGCAGTGGCAGGTTGTGTGTGTGTGTGTGTGTGGGGGGGGGGTTATAAGCAACCACAGAGAGAGGGGGAGGGTTATCTGTGATGAGCTGTGCACAGCTGCAGGTACACGCGACACATGGCACATCACAACACGCGACACGGTTCATGGCACAAGGCAAAGCAGCTCACACAAGTACACACGACAAGTACACACATGCACGTGGTCTGTGCGGTACCTTGATGACGTGTTTGCCGCCGTGAGGAAGCTGCACACTGGAAGTTGCGACACTGTCACCCATCCAGCAGGTTAGGTGAAGCACGCAAACGCTCTGCTTGGCTACAGTACCAAGAGCAACAAATGGAAGTGGCCGAGTGGAAGAGAAGAGAAAAGAAAAAAAAAAAAAAACACACACACACACAAGCTTTGGAAAGGGAAAGAGTATGTCCGCTCACGCGCGCACACACAGACTCAGGCACCGCTGTCACGGAGTACACTCAGAGAACTGCTTGTTGGCTGGTGTACTTGTTGTGAACTCAGGTTGCTCTTGGCAAGCACCAACCAACCAAGAACAATGATGTGCGTCGTGTGCAGTGTGGCTGTGCGGGAATGCGATTGGCAAAGGATGGAGCCTTGCACAGAAAAGAGTGGGCTCTCTGGAGCTGCGGCTGAGAGGGGCTTCTGCTTCAAGGTGCTGGTGCAGGTGCTGGCCCGTGATGACTGTTGCTGGCTGGCTGTTGCTGGCTGGTGGCACCGAGCGGAAAGAAAAGGAGCAGCAGGAGCAGGAGAAGGAGAAGTGGTGGTGCAGACACAACGCGACAACAATCACGACGCAAGCGAAGTGGTTGGTGGAAAGAAGGAACGGAAACACGGCCGGCCTGCGTTTGTGCAGCAAGGACCGCTATTCTAGTGAAATCGTGGCGAATTTTCTATTCGCGCCATGCGTGTCGTTTTCTAATCACATCACAAAAATTATTATTGTAGGCCTGAATTCCATGCGTATGTAAGGTGAGCAGGCAAGGTGGGGGGGACAACAAGAAGCACAAGCAGCGTGGTGGTGGGAGCGAGTTTATCCGTTGTCCATCTTCCCCGCCCACACACACACACACAGCAAAGTTGGGCGTGTTTGTTGTTGTTGTTGTTGTTGTTGTGTGTGACAACGTGAGGGCCGTGTGATTGTGATTTCTGGTGGTGTGTGCGTGTGTTTGCGCACATCCAGCTGCGAAGGAAGCAAAAACAGCAAAACCACACCCTCCCTGCCTTACAGCAAAGGCAGCGGCCTTGCCCCCACCCTCAACAGAGCGCCCTGCTGGCTGGAAACCACACCCACCACAAGAACCCCCCTCCATCTCACGCTCAGTAATCAAGCGCGCTCAGGCTTGTGCCGTTGCTGTTGCTGCCTCAAAGCAAAACGGCTCCAACCCAGCAACCAACCAGGCACAGCAAGGCATGAGACAGCGCGTTTTGAACACAGCAGCCGCGTGCGGCGCTGTTCCAACAACCACGCTGCCACACACAGGCACACACAACACAAGCAGCAGAAGGAACAGCAGCACAAGAAGAAGAAGAACAAGAAGAAGAAGAGCTGTGCTGCAACACAAGCAACAGGCACCCTGTAGCAGCCCACGCCGACGCAACAACACCCAGCACCCAGACGACGATGCGTGTGCCACTTCCTCTGCTGCAACAACCACAACCACCACTGTACACGGCGTGGCGCAGCGCGCGCGGCTGGTGCTGGTGTGCTGCGCCGTGTTCCTTGCCACCACCGTCCTGCTGTCGCACGGCGACGTGGCACGGGGCCAAACACAGTCGTGCACGACAGCCACGCAGTGCGGCATCAGCCAGGAGTGCGTGGACAGCACATGCTGCGACCTCCCGACGTGGACATCGTGGACCTCGAGCGGTTCCTGCGACGCCGTGTGCGCGTCGGGAATCAACGGAACCCGGCCAGAGTCGCGGGACTGCATCTATCTGGGCAGCAACCCCTGCAACGCCAGCGCCGTGTCGCTAACCCCAGGCAACCAGTGCAACTTCACCAGCGTGGGCACAACGCAGACGCGGCACCTGGTGTGCGAGCCCGAGCCGTGCTGCGCGGTGGACTCGACGTGGACCGCGTGGTCCGGCTGGTCCCAGTGCTCCGTCACGTGTGAAAACGGCTTGGAGACGCGCACCCGCACGTGCCAGGCGGCGTCCTGCGGCGGCGCGGAGGGCTGCGACGGGCAACCCGTGGGCACCGTCGACCAGGACACGCGCGTGTGTACCATCAACCAGTGCTGCCCTGTTGACGGGTTTTGGAAGTACACGAGCTGGTCCGAGTGGAGCCGGCCCTGCGGGGAACGCAACCGCACGCGGGAGGCCACAGAGTGCACCGCCAGCTGCTTCGGCACGTGCGGCGACCCCGTCCTTGTCGAGACGGAGATTGTCGGTACGTGTGTCACTCAGATGAGTGAGAGAGAGAGAGAAGGGGGAGAGGGGTGGGAGTGGCTTGGGGGATTATGTCTGTGGCTGTGTATGTGTATGTGTGTGTCTGTATGTGTGTGTGTGTGTGTCTGTGTGTCTGTGTGGCTGTGTGTCTGTGTGTCTGTGTGTCTGTGTGGCTGTGTGGCTGTGTGTGTGTGTGTGTGTTGCGTGTGTGTGTGTGTGACTCAGAATACAGCAAATATTAACACGTACTGCACTTTGGCATCAAAATTTGTGGAACACTGCCACAAGGGTTTCTAACCTATTCATTCCTCCTCAGCCGGTCAGACGAACAGGTGTGTTTTACATGTTCACAAGTAACTGGATTAGTGTGCGAGATAGCCTTAACGAGGGGGTATCTAAACTCACCGTGCATCCTGTCTTGCTCCGAGGCGACTGCGAGTTGTGGGGTGGAATAAGTTACTGGTACTTATTAAATGTAGCGTTCCCCCTCTTCAACCTTTGGACATTGCTCTGCGTGTGTGCCTGCCTGTCTGCCTGTCTGCCTGTCTGTCTGTCTTTGTGCGCTGTGTGTGTGTGTGTGCGTGTGTGTGTGTGTGTGTGTGTGTGCGTGTGCGTGGATGCATCCGCATGCGTGGAAGTGCCATTGCCCCCCCCCCCAACCGCACGAGTTGACATGCCGCCTCACCCCATCAAACGACACCTCCCCCCACCCGCTCACCTACATGCTTCCGTCCACGTATCGCGTGCAACAGACTGTGGCGACACGACGACCACCACTGAGGCGCCGACGACGACTGCTGCGCCGCTGGGGTCCATTGTGGTGGTGACGAGTGTCGAGGGCGTGACGCCGCCGTGGACCAGCAGCATGCGCTCCAGCTACCGCTCGTTCATCTCCAACCAGCTCTCCTTGGAGGTCGGCCGCCTCCCCGCCAGCGACTATGGCCTACTGACAGAGCAGCTCTCCGAATCGCCCTCTGCCGTGTTCCGCACGCGCATCACGCCAGACAGCGAGGCGGATGTGACCCTGCTGTATTGTGGCGCCGTCTCGTTTACGAACAGCACTGCGTCCATGCAGGACCTGCAGCGGCTTGGGAGCGCCTTTACCGATGCGACCTTGTCCCTCACCAGCACTTCCGGCTGCACCAACTGCACCTGCACCTCCTTCTCATCTCAACGTACGTGCATGGGAGTAAATTGTGTGCTGTGTTTGGATGTTTGTGTGCGTGTGCATGTGCATGTGTGCTTGTGCGTGTGCATATGTGTGTGTGCGTATGCATGTGCGTGTGTGCCTCCGTGTGTCTATACGTCTGTGTTTGGATGTTTGTGCATGTGCATGTGCATATGTGTGCTTGTGCGTGTGCATATGTGTGTGTGTGTCCCTCCGTGTGTGTGTGTCCTTGCAGTGCATGGAAAACTACGTGTCATACTGGATGTGCGGTACCATGGGTATTGTGTCTCACCACTCCACCTCCTACCCCTCCTTGCCTTCCTTCATCCCTCACCCTCCACCCCCCCCCCCTCCCCACCACATCACCCCGCGATGTTTGCATCAGGTGCGGCCGGGTCCACGAGCGCATCGTCAGACACGGCGGTCATTGTTGGCGGTGCCGTTGGCGGCGGTGTCGGGCTCCTCATCATCGTCGCAGCGCTAGTGCTGCTCGTTCGCTCACGCAGCAAGGACAAGGTACACGCGCTTTGGTTGGAACAGTGCACTGAGCACTTTTGGGGTAGGAAGCCATGAAACAGACTCACGTGTCAACACAAGAAGTCCCAAAACTCGCTGTTGAGACGTGTGCATGCATACACTTACACACACACACTTACTCACTCACTCACTCACACACACACACACACACACTCACACACACACACACACTCACTCACACACTCACACACACACACACACACACACACACTCTCTCTCTCTCTCTCTCTCTCTCTCTCTCTCTCGCTCAGACTCAAACGGACAATGTGGATGGAAAAAGTGACTTTGAACACGAGCCGCAGGCGACAAAACGTGACGAACACGTTTCACCGCCCCGCAGCTCCCTCTTCACCTCAAACCCCAGCGCCACATACGCGCACCACCACGATCATCCTCATCATCATCATCAACACCACCACCACCAGCACGAGCGCGGGCGTGCGGACGGCGTGGGCAGCGGGTTTGAGGACTACGTGTATGGCGATGCGACGTCGCGCCCGTCCATGATCAACAACGTGGTGTACGACATCCGGGAGACGGAGCTCGGGCATACGCCGGAGTACAGCCGCCTGCGCCGCCAGCGCACGGCAGAGAGCGAGAAGCTCGAGCCGCCCGTGGTGCTGCACGAGGGCACCGACGGGTCCCACCTGGTGCTGGTGCGCACGGAGCCGGGGGTGTACACGGTGGCGCGGCCGCTGCAGCCCAAGGAGCTCGGCGCCATGCACCACGCCATTGTCGTGCGCAAACCAAAGGGCGGGTATGTGCTGCTGAAGCGGAACCAGGGCCAGGCGTACCAGGCCGTGCGGTCGGCGACAACGGAGGACGAGGTGATGGTGGTGGACACGCTCATGGGCAAGCCCGTGCTGCTGCTGGGGGACGACGCAGGCAGCATGCAGACGGTGACGCTGTTTGATCGCATTGACGTGGGCGCCATCCTGCCGCGCGCCGACGACCACGACGACAGAGACCTGACCATATTCTGCATTGGCGCCGTTCGGCCCGCACACCCCGGTGACGGCGGCCACGGCAGTGACGGCGACGACGCGGGAAAGGGCAACATGCAGAAGGCGAACAATAACAAAACGAAGAAGAAGAAGAAGAGCAGTGGCAACTTCAACGGCGGGTTGAGCAATGCCAGCAGCATGGGCAGCATTGACAGCATTGGCGGCTTCAGCGATGCGCAGCACGCCAACGGCAAGCGGGTGTCCTCCGCCTCCTCCTCGGCGTCCACGGCCGGCGCGGCCACCGCGGCGCAGTCATCAGCGCCGCCGGACCTGTACTGCTTCCGGCTGGTGCGCATGCGCTCTGTGCACTTTCGGCTGGAGCCCATGCGGCGGCCCGCGGTGCTGCCGGCAGACCTCTCCATCGTGCTCAAGACGCGACCCGAGCCGCTGCACCTGCAGCAGCTGGGCGCGGACACATATGTGCGCGTGGAGACGGACGACCTCGGAGAGGACGGGCTGCCGCTGACGCTGCCGTCGTCGTGCTTCAAGGAGGTGCTGAGCAAAGTGGTGCAGCTTGAGCCGCAGTTTGGGGCGGGGCAGGCGGCGCAGGACGCCAAGCGGCTGGTGACGCTGCTCAAGCAGGACCGCGCCCACGACCGATATGTGGTGATGGAGAAGAACCCTGGCGGGCAGTACCGCCGAGCAGAGGTTGGCTCGCAGCGGGAGAACATGTACGTGACGGTGGAGACGCAGGACGGGCGCTACTTTGACCTGCACCGCGCCGACGACGGGTACACGCAGGTTGACGACGATGGCGTGGGCGGCGGCGGCGGGCGGGCGCCAGACGAGTCGCTGACGGAGCTGGACAGCACGGCGTTTGACGGCGGGTACATCTCGCTCCTGCGCAGCGACGACGGCGTGTACGCGGTGCTGTGCAAGGAGAACGAGAGCGACCCCGTGTATGTGCGGGCGGACACCGGTGCGGAGTACATGACCTCTGAGGAGCTTGCACGCCGCTCCCGCGCGTCCTCCGTCGCCAACGCAGACGTGGCCGACCCGCGCGACTTCCCCTCCACGCCGCGCCAGCAGCCGGCCGAGGCGTGGTCGCCCGTCTCTCAGCCCG
The DNA here is from genome assembly GCF_000188695.1 of Salpingoeca rosetta. Classification (NCBI taxonomy): domain Eukaryota; class Choanoflagellata; order Craspedida; family Salpingoecidae; genus Salpingoeca; species Salpingoeca rosetta. The sequence continues at coordinate 38,885 of NW_004754915.1, read as the reverse complement.
CACCGCGGCGGGACCCGGCCAGCGAGTTTGCCCAGTACGTCTCCCGCAGCTCAATGGCGTCGCCATCGCCAGGGCAGCCGCGCGGATCACGCGCCGTGTCGCGCACCCAGCAGCAGCAGCAGCAGCAGCAGCAGCAACAGTCGGACGGTAGTGACACTGGTGGTCGGGTGGCGCAGCGAAGAAACACACCCATGGTGGCTGGTGTTGGGCACCACCACCGCCGCCACCGCTCACCGGCCTCCAACCCTTATCAAGCACGTCGGCAGCAACAGCAACACCAGCAACACCAGCAACACCAGCAACACCAGCAACAAGGGCTTGGCGCATATGGGCGATCGCCTGGCCCCATGTCAGCGTTTGATGATCCTGGCTTCGGCAATGAGCAAGGTGCGGAGTTGCTTGCAGGCAACAATGGCCGCGTGTCCCTTGATTCGCGCGTCTCTGTCGGCTACATTGACGTGTACGGTGATGATGATCAGCGAGCGGGTGTGCCGTCACGCCAGCCGCCCACGCCTCCAAGCGCAGGGTACCGCCCGCACATGTCCCAGCGAGGCCGTGGTGGGCGCGGTGGTGGGCGCGGTGGTGGTCGTCGCGGGGCCCGCCCGTCCAGGTTTGCCAACCAGCCGTTTGTTCCGCGGCACTCCATCATTGCGGAGGAAGCTGGTGGCGACTACGAGGAGATCCCAGCTGAGCAGCAGCAGCGAGGTGATGGCTCAGGTGGTGCATACGGTGGCGGCTATGGTGGACGAGCACAGGCAGCAACACGGGCGCCGCAGATGGCGCCACAACAGCAGCCGCCGCAGCAGCAGCCACGCCGAACAAGCCAGGCTACACATGTTCCTGCGGACATGGACGCCGTGGAGGCGCAGCAGCTGCTACAGCGGCCTGGTGTGGCAGAGGGAAGCTTTGTGCTGCAGCGGGTAAACGCGCACACGGTGTGGGCGCATGTGCTGGCACAGGGGGCGCCGCGCATAATCCAAGTTGTAGTTGATGTTGGTGCACCTGGCGTGCGAACGGACGGCCCAAGCAAAGTGGTGACACCGAGCGTTGCTGCGTTTGTGGACACCTTTAGCGGGCCCCAGCCAGCCAACAGCCCCGTACCTCACCCGCTCACGCGTGACATGACGCCCCGCTCCTTCTGACACCTGGGTGTGTTGTGTTGTTTGGGTGTGTTGTGTTGTGTTTTGGAGGACTATTGTGAAACAGAGACGTGCCGAGTGCGTGCTTGCAGGTTGTTGTGATTCTTGTTTTGTTTTGTTGTAGTTGTTGTAGTTGTTGTTGTTGTTGTTGTTGTTGTTGTTTCGCGACCTCCCTATGTGTGATTCGATGTGTGTGTGTGTGTGTGTGTTGGTGCGCGCGTGTGTGTGTGTGTGTGATCATGTGTGCGTGTGTGTGAGCATGTGTGCGTGTGTGTTGGTGCAGTTCATGCACGCAAGCAAACGTCAGTCAAGACAAAGACAACCAAACCAACACAACCAATGAGTCATCATTGTAAACTGAATTCAGTTGCGCCTTGGCTTGATAAAAGTTTTGGCATGCGTCAGGCAAAATCAGTGGCTGGAGGAGACAACAGAGACGGCACCAGATACGAGCAGTCATTTCTGAGCGAGAAGCAACAACGAAGACAACACAAAGACACACACGCACACGCGAGACAACGTCACATCATGGCGAAGCTGCTTGTTATTGCAGGGGTGTTGGCCCTGCTGAGCGCAACTGCTGTACGCGCAGCCACCGTCAACTGCCAGCCGGTCAATGGCAACGATCTCATCCGCAAATGCGGCAAGCAGTAGTGAGTATGCCATGGTTTAGTGTGACTGTGTGTTTGAATGAAAATGTGCGTGCGTATGTGTGTGTGTGTGTATGTATGTGTGCGTGGGTGTGTGCGTGGGTGTATGTGGGTCGGTGTACGTGGGTATGTTGAAATGTGTGGGTGTAGATGAGTGTCTCTGTCTCTGTCCTTGTGTCTGTGTTTGTCTCTGTCTATTGCATTAAATGCTTCTGCACGTGTGATGCTAACTGGGCAATTAATTCACTTGCAGCTTTGACCTTGCATCCATCAAGGGTGCCGATGGCAAGTCACTGCTCACCGCCAAGGACACAACCAACGGGGTACGTGTGTGTGTGTGTGTGCTTGTGTGTGTGTGTGCTTGTGATTGTGGTTTTGCTTCGTGTCAGAACGATTCAAGATGCCCGCGCCTTCCCCAAGCTTACCCCTTCCATCCCACGATTTTTGATCTTGCAGTACATGTACTACGTGCAGTTCACCAACAACGGCGTGCCATCCAAGCTCCCGTGAGTTTGTCTGCCTGCAGTTGCCTGCAACTGTGATTCACTTCCTAACCACACGCGCGTGTGGACCTTGCAACACACACACACACACGCACGCACGCACACACACGCACACACAGACTCAAATGCACACCCAAGAACACAAACTCACACATGCTCACACAAATGACCACACTCCCCTTGTGTGATTTACACCCACTTGCAGCAACTGCACCCTGCAGGACAGCTCCGTGCTCGGCGCGCAGGTGCGCCTGGACGGCCAAGGCTGCTACAGCCTGGCCAAGGCCAACCTCATCAACTGGGCGTATGACAACTCCACCAACGACCTGACCATCACCGCGACCGGTGGCACAAACGGGCGGTCCATGAGCATCAAGGCGCAATGCCAGTTTGGCGCCAAGTACACCAACATGCAGGAGACGGGCGAGTCTGGCCTCACCTACAACTTCAACATCAACATGCCCAGCAAACACTGCACCAACTCTCCCCCTCACGGCCCCAGCCACAATGGCAAGAAGAAGACGGACGGCGGTGCCATTGTCCTTGGTGTTTTCTTTGGCGTCCTGCTCGGTTACTTTGTGCTCGGCGCCGTCTACCTCGGCGGTGCGCAGGGCAGGCGCGGCGTGGAGATGATCCCCAACCGCGAGTTCTGGGCGTCCCTGCCCGGCCTCGTGCAGGACGGCTTCTACTTCACCACCGCCAAGCTCAAGGGCACCGCTTCCCGCGGCAACTACGCCCAGATCTAGATTGCGCGCGCTCAGCAAGCGTTGTCGTGGCCAACCCCCGACAATCCTCTTTTCGTTTTGCTTTGATGTGCGTCTCGGGGGTTTTCTTGATTCGCTCGACCTTTTGTTCTCCCCTTGTTCCTCGTTCTTCGTCTTCTTCTTTTTCGCAGCGTTCCACAAGTGTGTGTCTGTGTGTGTCTGTGTGTCTGTGTGTCTGTGTGTGTTGTGTGTGTGTTTGTGTTGTGTGTCTGTGTGTGTTTGTGTTGTGTGTCTGTCTGTGTTGTGTCTGTGTCTGTCTGTGTCTGTCTGCCTGACGTTGGCTGCTGGTGTTTTGTGGCAGCGTGCAGCAGTGTGTGTGTGTGTGTGTTTGCCGAAAGTGTAAAGTGTGGTGACGTACACGCACATGCACGTGGTCGATTAGCTCTCTGTTGGTTTTGGTGTGGCGTCGCGGCGACTATCGCAAAGTACAGTGCCTGTGACGTGAATGTTACGCTCGTGGTCATGCACACGTGTGCGGCACACATACACAACACAACAAGGCGAACACAGCAACACGGACACAGGCACTTAAGTGACGCAAGTGGTGTGTGTGTGTGTGTGTGTGTCCGTCTGCACGATGTGAAAGGAAGATACAACTGCTTTATGGCTGTGTGGAGAAGACGCTTCATGTCGCACTTGGATGTTGATGTGTGAGTACAGGACAGTTAGAAAAAATTGGGGTTGACACGTTGTGATGTGATTTGAAATGACACCCACAGCCAACTGGACAACGTTAAAACATCTGACCAGAAGAGGGTCCACCCTCATCATCATCGTCGTCGTCGCCATCATCGTCACCAGCGTCATCATCATCAGCGTCGTCCAACATGTCCAGCAAGCTTTCCTCTTCCTCCTCCTGGAAGCGGGTTGGTGGTTGCGCAGAGTGGGATCAAAAAGCACGCCAGCGTTAAGCACGGGCGGAGTTCGTGGGATGACACTTACGCTTGCATTCACATGCCCACAACCACACATCCAAACGTTCACACGCATGCATACATACATACACAAACCCACACTGCAACCCACAGGATGCAAACACACCTGCTGCTTAGTTGCTGCTTGCGCGTGCACGACTTTGCGCAATCCCTCATCGGCCGCCAGCGAGGGGTCGATGGCGTGATTGCCAGTTGCACCGTAGCTGCTGCTGCTGCTGCTGTCGTCATCATCGTCTCCATCGTCGTCACTGTCGGCGTTGTTGTTGGTGTTGTTGTTGTTGTTGTTGTTGCTGCTACGGTGCTCGTTGTTGTGCTTCTTGGTGGCGTTGTCGTCGGCGTCCCCATCATCATCCTCGTCCCCGTCATCATCGTCATCATCGTCATCATCATCATCATCGCTGCTGTCACCATCGGCACTGTCATCCTCGTCGTCATCGTCACGATCGTCCTTCCCCTTTGGCACAATCATCTGCGACGACACTTCTTGGCCTGAAACACGAGCGCGTGGTCAACGGAGCGGCGCTTGTGAGACACGATCAACACCACCAGGGCAGCAACACCGCTGGCAATTCAACACATGTGTATGCATGCTTAAGCGAGCACACACACACACACAAAAAAAAAAAACCAAAAAAAAAAAAACGTGCTGCCCACCATCAAGGCCTTTGTGCTTGAGAACACCAACGGTGAACGCTGCGTCGCAATCGTTCGCAGTCATCATTGCCTGGACACGCGTGTGATGAGATTTGTGTGTGTGTGTGTGTGTGTGAGTAAGTGTGTGTGTGTGTGTGTGAGTAAGTGTGTGTGTGTGTGTGTGAGTAAGTGTGTGTGTGTGAGCATGTGTGCATGTGTTTGTGCATGTGTTTGTGCGTGTGTGTGTGTGTGTGTGTGTGTGTGTGTGTGTGTGTGTGTGTGTGTGTGTGTGTGTGTGTGGGAGGGCGGGGGCAAAGGGCATCAGTGAGAGTGACATAGCGCGAGGTGACAGACTGTCCTTCCACGATTTCATGTCCCGACGCAATCATCAGCATCATCACAACACCTTAGCCTTGAAGACAAGCGTCTCGAGGCTCCGTTTGAGCGCCGGCACATACGACGTCAGTACCACGTCCTGCACCACTTTGCTGTGGTTGCAGATGGACTGCAAGTGCCGTGTGCTGGCGAGGTTTTGGAGCGCGTGGTGATGGTGGTGGTGGTGGCGGCGTGGAAGCATGCAGGGCGTGAGCACAGGAGCGAGGCCAAGGTGTCCACAACAAAAGACGCGTGAAGAGATGCAGGGACGGTAAAGAGAATCGTCAAAGAGAGACACACACATCGTCCACCTTGAAGCATGCACGAACCTCTTCTGAACGTCCTTGAGAAGAAGGACGACAGGGATGGGCTGATGCTTGAGGCAGCGGGCAAGAAACGGCATGCTGGCAAGTGCGCACGAGAGTGAAGCAAAAGCAGGAGAGGCAGACGCGTGGCATGGTGACAAGGTGCAGTTGAATGCGCAGAACATTGGAGGGGAGCGAAACAAACACAGGGGCAGGCAAAGACAGGGAAAGACAAAGACACACAGTGTGTGTGTGTGAGAGAGAGAGAGAAAACGTACACACAGATTCGCACACACAGGCACACACACGCGCGCGCGCGCGCACACACACACAGGCACGCACACGCACACACACACGCACACACGCACACACGCACACACACACACACACGCACACACGCACACACGCACACACGCACACACAGCACACACACGCACGCACACACACACACTGACATGGCTCGGCTGAACTGGTCCACAAACTCCTTGGAAGATTTGACGACAGCGGCGAGGACGCCTTTGCTGCGGGCAAGCTTGAATCGCGTCAGGTGCACGCTCACGCCAAACGCCTGCAGGCGGTGGTGGCAGGGGGATGGCGGCACGGAGAGGAATGGTGAGAACGGGAGGGGCACCAGGCCAAACACACGTCCCGAAAGGCCGTGCACAGAAATCCGAGAGACAGCACAGCAAAAGCGCGGCGCACACGCGCGTACCTTGCACACATCCGAGACCTGCTCCAACGTTTGGTCATCGCGTGGGTCTGCCAGACGCGAGGAGGTGTTGGGATGGGCGTTGGGTTTGTGGGTGGTGCAGGGGAGGGCACGAAAATGACGCGCGCACAAGCAAATAAATGAAGACATGCGTGTGCACACACGCAACAATTCAGAGCACACACTAGCAAATCAAAACACACACGCACGCACGCACACACGCAAACAAACAATTAAGTGCACACACTCGCAAATCAAACCAAACAACCACACGCACGCACACACGCACGCATTCAACCTGAGAGGGTGGATCCAAGCGCCGTGAGCTGATGTGAGCAGTAGCGAAAGCACGCACGCATGTACGTGAGAAACGTCGAGCGACACAGCGTGGCAAAAGCGGAGGTCTTTGCTTTCTTGGCAGCGGGCTGCCCATCGTTCCCTTCCGCTGCCGCTGCCGGCGGTGCTGCTGCTGTTGAGTGCCGTGCAAAGTCGAGCATGGCAGCCTGGACGGTGCGCACGGCCTGCCCGTCAACAGAGTGGACGAGGAAGATGTCCAGCAGGCGGGCGAGGGTGGCGGTGGCAATGGGACGGCGATCATCATCAAGCCAGTTCAGGTCAATGCACTGATGCGCCAGCGGCGACAGCAGCGCATCAGCACGCATGCGCAACTCTTCATCCGCGTCGTCTGTTTTGGGGCGTTTGCAAACGAGTTCGGGGGAGTTGCCGTGAGCATGCGTTTGCGTTTGCGTTTGTGTGTGCGTGTGTGCGTGTGGGGGGGGGAGAGGGGAGTCAAACACACAAGCTGGAGAGTGTCGACAACGTGTACGTACATGTACATTGCACACACACACACACACACACACACACACATGCACGCAACTTCACAAGCAAGCGCGCAGACCTGCGAGTGATGGGATTGCTTCGATGATGAGGAGGACGGTGAGAAACGACTCTGCTGTGGGCGCCTTGTCAGCCACGTTTGCCAGGTACTTGATGCACATATGTGCCGCCTGCTGCAGCCCAAGCTGCTCGTCCACACACAGACGAGACGCAATCGTGCGCAGCATGGCAAGGCGCAGCGGCGGGTGCGAGGGAAGGTCTGGCCACGACAGCATGGCGTGCGCAACCTCCAGCGTCAGCCCAACAACGTCGCGGTGGTGGTCGTAGTGCTCGTGCTTGGAGAGGACAGAGTGGCGGCGGGTGCCGGCGTGGGCGTCAAAGATGGTGTGGAAGAACTCGCACGAGGACTCGAGATGCCGGCACAGCGACGGCAGCACCTCATCCACAAACCAGCGGCCAACCTGTCGATGGTTTTGAAGGAGACGAGCAACACGGCATGAGCTGCAGATTCAACCGCCCAGCTGCCAACCTCTCATTCACGAGTACATGCACACACATGCACACACATGCACACATGCACACACATGCACACATATGCACACGGAAGCGCACCTGCTGCGGGGTGTGGTCGAGAAGGGCGTGGAAGCCCGTGTGGGAGCGGGCGACGGCGGCGGCGCTGCTGGTCCACGGCCCGCGCTTCACCGGCGAGAACACGCGCTTTACCTTCGACAGCAGATCGCGCAGGAGATACGCGACATGCGGCGGGGACAGCCGCTTCTGGGACGCGCGTGACCCGCCCTCATCCCCGCTGTTGGCCGTGGCGGCGGCGTCTTTGGAACCCTGATTTTCGTGCTGGTGGTGGTGGTGCTGCTGGGCATCCAGCAGATCGTCACCTGCGTGCCAGCGAAGGACCTGCAGCAGGACAGCGGCATGGGGGCGCGTGGGAGCGCGTGGGGTTCGGGTGAGACCAACGACAGGAGAGCAATTGAACGAGGTCGCGTGTCAGGATGTGTCACATTACATGCACAACAGGGGCGAGTTCGAGAAGCCGCACGCGGACGACATGAGCAGGTGTGGTGAAGCAAAGGCGCTGATCACACACTGCAACTACAACAGTAGCAGAGGCAACAACAGCAGAGGCATGAGTGGTGGACCTGAAACACGGGGAGTTGCAGCTCCCGCAAGTACGGGCGAAAGCGAACAGTGTCCAGCAACACATCCTTGGTGTCGCTATCAGACTGCGTCACCGCGCCTGCTGATGCTTGCGGCGCTGTGCTGTGCACCTGCGTGTCCGCGCCGCCGTCTGAGGTGTTTGCGTGGTTGCTGGCCGTGCTGCTGGTGGCACCTGGCGTTGCCTTGGCCGCATGTGGGCCGCGCGTGCTCTTGCGCTTCAGCGGCGGCACCACGCCCTCGTCCACGGCGTGTGCGACGTACGGCTGCATGTGGTGCTGCTCCATGCATGTGGCCACCATCTTCTCCAGCGCTACCAGGTGCTCGATGCGCCCGAGCACGTGGCCGCGCAGGTCGGAGTCGGTTGTGCCTGCAAACGCGTTGATGGTTTCCCGCAGCCAGTTGATGGTGAAGAAGAGGCAGTGGCACAGCGTGTCCTTGGTGGACGGCGTGAAGGTTGCGAAACTGTCCAGGGTGGACACGTCGGGGAACCAGAGCGGGCAGCTGAGCAGCGCATCAATCTCGGACATGTCTCCGTCGTGCTCCACCCCCGTCAGCGTCTGCAGCAGCCGGAACGACGGGCACATGGGCAGCAGCAGGTCTGATCGGCCACGCTGCAGCATCAGCGGCACAAATCCAGCCACCACGTCGCCTGCAGGGCATGGGGTTGTGGCGGTGTGTGTGTGTGTGGGTGGGTGGGTTCGTTTGTGTGTGTGTCTGTGCGTCTGTGCGTCTGTGTGTGTGTGTGTGTGTGTTCGTTTGTGTGTGTGTGTGTGTTTGTGCGCCTTGTGTTGTGCCATATCTTGTGTGCCTGCTGCTTGCCGTCTGTGGCCGTGTACCTTCGCCAGAAAGATCGAAGCTGAACCCGCGGGTGATGACAATGTCCGGGTGCGCGACGTTCACGTCGTCCTGGCACCAATGAACAAAATGTAAAACCAGCAACGATGCCGGTGAGATCATGAACGCAATCAAAGGACAATGAACACAACAGCACAGACACGACTTAATATTCTCGTGGTAGCACACGTACATCTCGCTCCAGAAGATAGATGGACTGGAAATCAAGCAGCAGGTTGTCATCTGTCGCTCGTGCGTGTGTGCGTGTGTGCGTGTGTGTGTGTGTGTGTGTGTGTGTGTGTGTGTGTGTGTGTGCGCGCGTGTGCGTGTGTGCGTGTGTGCGTGTGTGTGTGTGTGTGTGTGTGTGTGTGTGTGTGTGAGGGACAGATGTAACGGCAATGCGTAACGAAAGCAAGGGATAGAAAAGAGCGAGAAGCAAGGAGGATTGTCCAACAACAGCAGAGTCAGGCGATCAAAGACACGTGAACAAAAATACGCACTGATCCATTCTGCAACGGGCGGTGGAAGCGGCACAGCGGCGACGAGGGAGGCGAGTTCATCGCAAAACAGCGCTTTGGACGTCGGGAAATGATTCACACTGGCGGAGACGTGTTGGTGAAAGGAGGGAGGGTGAGGAGGAACAGATACGGGGGCATCGCCTTGTGAGCAATGTGTAATGATGGATGGGCAAATGGGTGAGCTTGGATGTGCACGAGGTGAATGGAAGAGGACGAAGCGTTGTGCTGGCAAAGGAATACGTCAGCTGTACGCACTTGTCATAGATGAGCTGCAATATCTGCAACAGCGAGGAGAGATGGTTGCCTGTTGGACAAGCCAGAAGACGGGTGAGTGATGGATGAGGAGGAGCACGACAGGTCCACACGGGGAACCGCAACAACGGCGCACACGCACGAACACACGCACATATGAACATATGCACACATGAACACATAGACACATGGACACATGAACACATGAACACACACACACGCACACACATGAACGCACGGTCGATGGAGATGCCTGCGTCGTTGGCGAGAGCGAGCCAGGTGCGGGTGACGGTGGTGGCAGCGATGGTGCCAATGCGTTTCAGCTCTTCATTCGATTGAGACAGCTGTCATACACGGGGTGCAATGGAGAAGGGATGGCGGCGGTGGCGGTGTTGGTGGTGGAGTGAAGGGTGAGAGACATTCTGCATGGAAGGACATTATGTTATCCAAGACACCTTCCTCATCGCACAAGTTCACACACACACACACACACACACACACACACACACACGTTCATCCGCACCATCTTCCTGAGGAGAATGTGTGTCTCGTCGTCGATGAGGCCTGCGGCAGCGGTGCGCTGGCGGTCAAACGTGAGCGTGGTCAGGACACGGAAGAGCTGCCGGATGTGGATGAAGTGCAGGTTGCTCAGGCAGTCCAGGATGCCATTCAACATGAGCGCAAACGGGTGCAGCAGCTTCGGGTGGTCAGTGGCCAGCGACAGCAGCACAGACATGGCTGCGTCCACCTCCTGTGCCTGCCCCGTGCCAATGTGCGCCACCAGGGCCCCAACCACCTCCTGCCGCGCATATGTGTCCATGTGCACGAAGCACTGGTGGTAGAGGGTGCAGGCGAGGTGGCGGCACGCGGCCTCCTGCCGCCGGTTCAGGATGTCCGCCATGTGCACAATCGACTTGAAGCACATCGAGAACGCGCGCGTGTGTCTGGCAAACATGGCTGCGGCCATGGCGGCGGTGAGCCGGCCCGTGCTTGCAAGCTTGATCACGGTGGTCTCCGCGCCGCGGCGGTGGGCGTTCTGGTGGTGCAGCAGCAGCAGCACAAGCAGGTCGAGGGCGGTGATGGGCTGGGCCACCGTCGTCTTGATTTGCCGCAGCCACGCCTTTGCAATGCGCGCATCAAATGCCAGCCCGTTCTTGATTGCAGCCACCACAAACACATCGTGATCATCGCCCTCCTCGCGGCGACTGCTGCTGCCACCATTGTGGTTGTTGTTGGTGTTGGCCGTTTGCACGGTGGAGAAATCGATGTTTTCCCTCATGTTCTTTGTCAGCAGATTCACATCCATCCCATCCGCTGAATACCAGTGTGTGTGCGTGTGCGTGCGTGTGTGTGTGTGTGTGTGTGTGTGTGTGTGTGTGTGTGTGTGTGTGTGTGTGTGTGTGTGTGTGTGTGTGTGTGTGTGTGTGTGTGTGTGTGTGTGTATGTGAGGGATCGGCTGTGAGAGAACGTGTCACAGCGACACGTGCAGGCAGGCACATGTGAGGTCACCGTCACACACCGTTTCACACTGCGGCAACATCTGCCACTCCCCTCCACCTTGCTGCATGAGAAATTTGATGACGATTGGGAGGCACTCTGGACTGTAAGATCCAAGCTGGCCCAGCACGTGGTCGCAGCACGTGGTCGCAGATCTGGCGCAGGCGTGCCGGCGCCACACTGCACCGCAGGGGTTAGGGTGGACAGAGAAAGAGAGAGAGAGAGAGAGAGAGAGAGAGAGAGAGAGAGAGAGAGAGATGCAAGAGGGATGGGTGAGTGGTGGTGGTGGTGGTGGTGGTGACGGAATGGCTGCGTCGTGATGCAAGAACTTGGTGGCTGAGGAACACTCCGCAGATACACAACGTCATCGACAACGCAAACATCATCAGCTTCGTGTTCGCACTTGAGATTTGAGAATGCATCGAGGATGGCTGGCGCCAATGACGGCTCGCCTTGCAGCAACTGTAGCGGTGGCATGACGTGGGGTGAAAGCACGCACTGCGGTCGGCAGCAGAGTCACGCATGATGCAAATGCAGGGCCAGTTAAGTACACAAGCACACACACACACACACACACACACACACACACACACACACACACACACAGGGTCGTACGGAGAAGAGGTGGTCTGTGAGAAAGGCGGAGGACTGGTCGTCACACAACTCGGGCAGCGCTTGGATCATCTGTAACAGCGAGAGAGATCGTGGCAAGGCGTGGGCGTGTTGCCCAACGCATAACACGCGTGTGTATGAGGGTCGTTGAAAGACGAGCCATGCACGTACATGAATGTGAACATGAATGCAAACACACATGAATATGAACACATGAATGCAAGCACGCACACGCACACACACACACGCACACACGTACACACATGTATGCACACCTCCTTCTTCAAGTCTGTTGGCAGGATGGCGAGCACTTGGAACATGGTGTCTGTTGTGTTTTCGGGGTCGACCATGAGCTCGAGCCAGCGCAGTTCGCCGAGCAGCAGCCGCGGAATGTCCAACGACACCGATGCAGACGAGTCCGCCTGGCTGAACTGCACACTGGTGGGTGGGCGGGTGGCGTACAGTGTGCGAAGTGCACGAGGCATGCATGATAAGTGCTGAATGGCTGGGGTTTGAGGAACTGTACAGGATATAGGTCAGCAACAGCATCACCTGACAGCATACTTGCGGGCGGCACGAAGCATCCGACACACGTTTACACAGACAAACACACAAGGTCGCACGCGTGCACACACACACACACGCACGCACGCACACACACACACGCACACACGCACACACGCACACACGCACACACAGAGCGCATCACTGCCGCACGCACGTGTCTTCCATGGCAAACTCTGAGATTTTCTCGAGCAGGACGCGGTACACCTCCGGCTGCACGCTTGGGGTGTTCAGCAGCACCTTGACCAAACTCGGCAATCGCCGCCCACTTCTGTTCACATACACACACGCACACACACGCACACTTGTTGTCAGAATACGTATGTGTGTGTTGGGGAGCTAAGTGCGCGCGCCCAACATGCACACACATGCCCATACACAGATCACGCACACACACACACACACACACACACACACACATGTGTACACCCATGCTCACGCTTTAGGTTGACTGGATGTGGGCGTTCTGGTTGAGGCTGGTTGCAGTGGCGAGATGACGCGCCGAAGATGGGCGGCGCTCTCCACATATTCCGCAAATGATTCTGGCAACAAAGCAAGGCGGTGCAATGTGGTGCAAGTGGCGCAGTGCCAAGTGTCAAGCGTCAAGTGAGCGAGTGACAAGCTACCAAGTGATTGTTGGAGGTGGCAGAACTCCAAATCCAAGCGTGCCAACAAGAAAACAACCAAAGCAAACACCACAACGACCAACCTTCAAACGCCTTTCGGTTGCTGGCGTGGTTGAGATGGTCCCTCAATGCGCGCGTCGCCTCCTGCAGCGTCTTGGCTGCTCCACACCGCAAGCAGAAGTATGAGCAGGAGCGGGAGCAGATGTGTGGTGTGAGGTGGAGGAGAAACACAAGCACATGGCAGCTGAAGCACATGCGCGGGAAAACCGTGGCGAGGCACGCAACCACCAGCCAGTCCAAGCAATCACGGTGGCACTGCGCATCACTGACTTAGGATGGGCGGTCCATCTGGGCTCAGTGCCACGCCGCACGACGCCAGCACATCCTCCAAAGCCATCGTAACCGTGGAGCGGTGGGAAGGGCGCTTCGCAAGCAAGCACAACACCAACACTGCCACTGCCGCTGCTGCTGCGACTGTCCAAACACGTTCCTGCCACCAGCAGTCGTTTTGTCTTCTTCGCGCCGTTTCTCGCTGTGCGGATTCCCTATAAGATATTGCCAATCGCCCATGAATTTGGTTGCCAAACGAAAACGCAAACAACGACGACGACGACGAAGCAACGACTGGCTTGTAAATCGACTCCACAGCACACGCACACAGACACACGCACACAGACACACGCAGACGGGCACCAAGCACACGCACACAGACACACCCACACGCACACACACAGCACACACGCACACAAGGACAGGCGCGTAGCTGAGGGGGGAAGGACCACCCAGCTTCGCCAAGGATGTGGCAGCAACGTGCTTTGCGAAGTGCGTGGAGCGATCGCATCACGTGGCTTGCATACGTGGTAGATTCACGTGGTGGTGTTTCAAGTGTGTGTGTGTGTGTGTGTGTGTGCTCTGCTTTGCCACTCTCACGGTGTTACATCACGTGTCATCAACGACCCACAGGCAACCAACAGCGCGCCCGAGGCTCGCATCGACCGCCATGGGCTGCAGATGAAGAGTACGTATGTATGTGTGTGTGCGTGTGTATGTGTGTGCGTTTGCGTGTTGTGTGTCAACGTGTCTGTCTGTCTGTGTCTGCGCGTTTGTGTGTTGTGTCAACGTGTCTGTCTGTGTCTGCGCGTTTGTGTGTTGTGTCAACGTCTACCTGCTCTTGTGTATGCAAGGGCCCCGTTGCTTGCCGTTCAACCTTATCCACCCACACCTCGGCCTGGTTTCATATGCTCAGACCAAGCAATGCTGCCCGTGAGCGACAACAACACGAGGCGTCGTCCCAAGCGACGGTGGCGAGATCGCGACCACGGTCCCGGTCCCAGGAACGGATCCATCACTCCGCATACGGCGTCACACCACCAGCCGCTCCCCAGCAGCACCAACAGCCACAGCAACAGCAATACTACCCTCCAGCTACAGGATACGGCCAATCGCACCCAGCACAGGCGCCACCGCCAAACCCTGTCTCTCAGCAAGATCTCGAGCAGATGTCCCTGACTGACCTTGAGCGCCTCCTGGCACAGTGAGACCCGGCTGCATGTGTGTGAATAGTATGTGGGTGGGTGTGGACCTGTATGTTGTGTATGTTGTGTGTGTGTGTGAGCATGTGTCGGTGTGCATGTCAATTGCTTCCCTACTCGCAATAACTGCTGCTGCTGCTGCTGCTGCTGCTGCGTGACTGGTATCATGGCACTTCTCCAAACACTTGCATCCGCGCTCATGATTGCCGTTCATTCTTTTTTCTTTTTTTTTTGACGTTGTTCTCAGGCGGCGCCAGGAGCGGCCCCGCAAACGCCAATCGCCCCATGAATTTGGTTGCCAAACGAAAACGCAAACAACGACGAACGAAGCAACAACGAAACTGCTGCTTGCTTCACATCAATCAAGACCATCAAAGCGCATCACAGCACACAGGCAGGCAGACGCACACACACACCCACACGCACATAGACACACCCACACGCACGCACACGCACACACGCACACAAGGACAGGCGCGTAGCTGAGGGGGGAAGGACCACCCAGCTTCGCCAAGGATGTGGCAGCAACGTGCTTTGCGAAGTGCGTGGAGCGATCGCATCACGTGGCTTGCATACGTGGTAGATTCACGTGGTGGTGTTTCAAGTGTGTGTGTGTGTGTGTGTGTGCTCTGCTTTGCCACTCTCACGGTGTTACATCACGTGTCATCAACGACCCACAGGCAACCAACAGCGCGCCCGAGGCTCGCATCGACCGCCATGGGCTGCAGATGAAGAGTACGTATGTATGTGTGTGTGCGTGTGTATGTGTGTGCGTTTGCGTGTTGTGTGTCAACGTGTCTGTCTGTCTGTGTCTGCGCGTTTGTGTGTTGTGTCAACGTGTCTGTCTGTGTCTGCGCGTTTGTGTGTTGTGTCAACGTGTCTGTCTGTGTTTGTGCGTTTGTGTGTTGTGTCAACGTCTACCTGCTCTTGTGTATGCAAGAGCCCCGTTGCTTGCCGTTCAGCCTTATCCACCCACACCTCGGCCTGGTTTCATATGCTCAGACCAAGCAATGCTGCCCGTGAGCGACAACAACACGAGGCGTCGTCCCAAGCGACGGTGGCGAGATCGCGACCACGGTCCCGGTCCCAGGAACGGATCCATCACTCCGCATACGGCGTCACACCACCAGCCGCTCCCCAGCAGCACCAACAGCCACAGCAACAGCAATACTACCCTCCAGCTACAGGATACGGCCAATCGCACCCAGCACAGGCGCCACCGCCAAACCCTGTCTCTCAGCAAGATCTCGAGCAGATGTCCCTGACTGACCTTGAGCGCCTCCTGGCACAGTGAGACCCGGCTGCATGTGTGTGAATAGTATGTGGGTGGGTGTGGACCTGTATGTTGTGTATGTTGTGTGTGTGTGTGAGCATGTGTCGGTGTGCATGTCAATTGCTTCCCTACTCGCAATAACTGCTGCTGCTGCTGCTGCTGCTGCTGCGTGACTGGTATCATGGCACTTCTCCAAACACTTGCATCCGCGCTCATGATTGCCGTTCATTCTTTTTTCTTTTTTTTTTGACGTTGTTCTCAGGCGGCGCCAGGAGCGGGTGCACCGACCCCAGTCCACGCCGGTCGAGGAAGGGCTGTACCATGCCCACTCCTACCGCGTGCCGGATGCAGCGTCCAGCCGCCCCAAGAGCTACGGCGCACCGCAACAACAGCAGCAACAACGCCCGGGCGGCCCCTCATGGCTGGCAGATGCAGACACAATATCTGCCCAGGCGGCATCGCGGGCCGCGTCGCGTCGCTCCACCCGCAGCCTGACAACACCAGGCCAACAGCAGCAGCAGCAGCAACAGCCGTCGCCAGCACTGCAGCAGCAGGACCGTGTGGCGGCACAGCGCGCATATGCGGAGGAGCTTGAGCGGCAGATTGCAGACAAGAAGCGACGGGAAAAGGCCATGAAATACGGCGGGGGCGATGACGCGGGCGTCTCATTTGTGGACCTCGACAGGCACAAGGACAAGCAGGTGTGGCGTGTGTGTACAGTGTACCTGGGGAGTAGGTGGTTGATATGTGATGTGAAGCGAGGCTGCGTTCCCGCTTGTATGCACACCTACGACGTGATGCTTTGTCGTCCGTATCGGGCAAGAAGACGCCTGCTGTGTGCGGTCTCGCAAACCGCATTCACACAATCATGCGCACCATCACGCACACACACACACACACACACACACACACACACACACACACACACACAGGGTGGCTGGCGAGATGGAAACGATGAAAAGACGCCGCAGCGGCAGCCACCGCGCCGCTACCAACAGCAGCAGCAGGACGACACAATGGCCGCCACCCAGCGCCCAGGTCTCGTACGTCACACCAGCTCCCGTGAAGGCCCCAGGGGAGGCGGCGGTGGTAACGCCTTCCAACAGCAGCAGCAGCAGCAGTTCCCACAGCAACAACAGCAGCAGTTTGTGCCTGGTGGCGGCGTGTACGGAGGCGGGTTTGCGCCACAGCCCATGGGAATGCCCGTGAGCATGCCCATGTATGGCGCGTCCCCGTACTCAGCCTTCCCCGCCGTTCAGCCCTATGCACCGCCACCACCACAGCAGCAGCAGCAGGCGTACGTTGCCCCGTTTGTAACGCCGGCGGGACCGCCGCTGTACGGGCAGGCGCCGATGCCGCCGGCCGCCGTGGAGCCGCCAGTCTCTGGCGAACACGTGCATCACGTGCGGGTGCACGGCGACGAAGGCAGCGGCAGTGGCGGCGGTGGCGGCGGCGGCGGCTGGGACAGCAACCAGTACACCCAGCACTACCAGAACTCCCCGCATGCGAAAGGTATCGACAACCATGTGGATGTGTGGGTATGCGTGTGGGTGTAGTCGCTTTGCATCGTGGTTTCGTTCGGTCATCATGGTTTCGTTCGGACATTGTGTCGCTCACCCAATGTCCTTGTCTCCGCAATCAGGCGTTGCACCCGGCGTCGGCCCGCCCGGCCAGAGCAAGAAGTCGTACGCCGAAGAGCTGCGGGTGTGTGTTTCTTGAAACGGCTGCTTGCTTGCTGGTCGCTGTGTGGCTGGTTGGCCGGTTGGTTTGGCGATGTTGTTTTTGTATGTCTGCGTGTGGTTTGTGAATACGTCCTTTGGTCCTCATTGCCTGCATGCACTCACGAACGCCGCGGCGTTTTACCATCGATCATACCGCTATCAGGAGCAAATGCGGCTGAAGAAAGAGCGAGATGAGCAGAAGAAACGCGAACGCGATGCATGGGAGGCAAAGAAGGACCAAGAAATTGCGGTAAGCTAACCCACCACCAGTGTATTCATCATCATCATCATCATCAGCATCATCATCATCATCATCACGTGTGCTGTTGCGTTGCGTTGCGCATGCTTGTCAATTTTCACTCACCCACAATTACATTGCAGGATTACAACCCGTGGGGTCGCGCTGGTGCAGGTGCGCCTTCAAAGAAGACGCAACAACAACAACAGCAACAGCAGCAGCAGCAGCAGCAGCAGCCGCCGCCACAACAACAGCAGCCGCCACCGCAGTACGGCGGACCGCAGCAGCCTGCGCCGGTGGAGTCGCCGGGTGTGCCCGGCGGTGGACAGCACTCGTCGTCGCGGGTGACGGTGGTGGCGCAACCGGGCGATGAGCAGCGACGCCAGGCCAGGCTCAAGCAGCAGGTGGTGCTTGGTGGAGGAAGAGGGAAGAGGGTGATGGGATGCATGCGGGGATGATGTGCAACGGTGCTGATGGCGTGCGCTGGCGCTGATGATCACTCACTGCCCATCGGCATGTGAATGTGTGTGTACAGGAGGAACTAAGGCAGCAAATTGAGGAGAAGCGGCGGAAGAAGATGGAGGAGGAAGCGAAGCAGAAACAGGAGGAAGCACAGGAGCAAGAGCGCATTCGACGCGAACAGGTGGGTGCGTGTGCGCATGTGCGTGTGTGTCTGTGTGTATGTGTGTGTGTGCTTTTCTGTGGATAATGAACTTCCACATGGACCATGTGCAGTGTGCACCTTTCGACTCATTTGGCTTTTGTGTCGTTTGGGGGCCCAACAGGAGCGGCTGAAGCAGATGTTCGAGGAAGAGCAGCGGTTGCAGCGCGAAAAGGAGGAGAAGGCACGGAAAGAGGCCGAACTCCAGAAGCAACGTAAGTCAGCGCACGTACATAAGTGTGCATGTGTGCGTGCATGTTGTGCTAGTGTGCTGCGTACATGGGGTGCTATGTACCTGTCTGTATTTTTTTTTGACGCACGGAAGTCGAAAGCACCTGCTGATGCTGTGATGTCTGTGAATTTCCCCAATCAGAGATTGAGGAGAAGCGCCAGCGAATGCGCAAAGAGGCAGAGGAACGCGAGCGAAAGGCACAAGAGGTGTGTTGACGATATTCATGTGTGTTTGTGTGTGTGTGTGTGTGTGCTTGTCTTTGGTGATCTCACTCATCTGTCGATCACAAACATTTTCTCAACTTTGCAGAAATTTGAGCGGGAGCAGAAGGAGAAAGCGGAACGCGAAGCAGAGGAGATGCGACGCGAACAACAACAGCAACC
>NW_004754915.1:7416-14916 GCF_000188695.1 Salpingoeca rosetta | reverse complement strand
CCCCTCACACACGCACACACAACCAGGTGCCCGACACGCGCAAGAGGATGGAAAACGCCTTCACCTCCCGCTGCATCGACACGAACACGCCCATCATTGAGGAGCTCGTCCGTCTCCGCCACGAGAAAGCGCAAGTGAGACGCAACGGCTGTGACGACGCAGCTGCCATGCATCCATCGCTGTTGCTGCTGCTGTTGCTGGCTAGTGCTTGGACTCTTTAGCGTGGCGTCACACTCACCCCTTTCCTATTTCTTCTTCTCCGTCTTCATCTTGACGACAGCTGCTCGGGTACAAAACACACGCGCATTTCATCACGGAGGAGCGGATGGCGAAGACGCCTGAAACCGTTGTGGAGTTTCTCAAGGACCTCGGAAACAGGCTCACCCCGCTGCAGGTCGGTGGGCGGGGTGTGTCTGTGTGTGTGTGTCTGTGTGTGTGTGTCTGTGTGTCTGTGTGTGTGTGTCTGTGTGTGTCTGTGTGTGTGTGTGTGTGTGTGTGTGTGCGTGGGTCTGTGTGTGCGTGGGTCTGTGTGGCTGTGCCTGTGTGTGTGTGTGTGTGTGTGTGTGTGTGTGTGTGTGTGTGTGTGCGTGTGTGTCTGTGGAGACTCTCTGGCTGTATAGGTCTGTTGTGTTTGTGGACACCAACCCACCCACGCGCTGGTATTCACCAATGTTACCCGATACTCTTCGTTTGGGAAACCATGATGTAGGACAAAGAGCTGAAGAAGAACAAGGCTCTAAAAGGGAAGCAGAGAGAACGCCGCCTCAGACAAGCCCCTACACGCGCGAGACATCAAGCACACGTGCCCCTATTAGAGTTGCGGTACTAATGAGACATCAGTTAGGGATCATCCAAAATCTACGCCTAACACACCCGATTTTGCATAGATTAGAGCACTGAGAGGACTAAAGGGACGATTAGCATACCAAGCATAGTCGGCCCATTGGTACTGATGTAGGAGACATTATCACCCCATCATCAAAAGTATACGCCCTTGTCTTTACTTTATTATCATGGGAGACGCGTCGAGTCTACTTATTCTTGCACAGGTGTGTCGTCGTGTGTGTGTGTGTGTGTGTGTGTGTGTGTGTGTGTGTGTGTGTGCCTGTGTGCCTGTGGTGACTCTCTGGCTGTATAGGTCTGTTTGTGTTTGTGTACGCGCCCGCCCACGCGCTGGTATTCACCAATGTTACCCGTACTCTTCGTTTGTGGAAACCATGATGTAGGACAAAGAGCTCGAGACGATCAAGGCGCTGAAACGGGAGCAAGAGAGCATCGCCGCCTCTGACGACGTCGCCCTCAACCCGTGGGACATCAGCTTCTACCTCAACAAGGTGCGATTGTTGAACCATCACCAACACACACCCTCACACATGCACACAGCCTCCATCCTGTCC
Source organism: Salpingoeca rosetta (assembly GCF_000188695.1). NCBI lineage: Eukaryota > Choanoflagellata > Craspedida > Salpingoecidae > Salpingoeca > Salpingoeca rosetta. The sequence goes on along the minus strand of NW_004754915.1, from coordinate 13,519 downwards.
ACAAACGCCGCTGCAGGCTCCCCGACCACTACTTGCTCCTCACTCTTGCGCGTTTGTGTGTGTGTGTGTGTGTTGTTTGTTGTTATTGTTGTTGTTGTTGTTGTTGTTGTTGTTTGTTTGTTGTTGTTTGTTTGTTTGTTGTTGTTGTTGTTTGTTTGTTTGTTATTGTTGTTTGTTTGTTTGTTTGTTTGTTTGTTTGTTTGTTTGTTTGTTTGTTTGTTTGTTTGTTTGTTTGTTTGTTTGTTTGTTCTCAGGTGGAGAAAGAGCAGTTTCAGGTTGACCACCAGAAGATCAAGGAATACTTCCCCCTCGACACGGTGACCAAAGGCCTGATGGCCATCTACGAGGACGTGCTGTCACTGCGCATTGAGGAGACAGCGGCGCTCGAGAAGTGGCACGACGAGGACATGACATTCAAGGTGGCGCAAGCGTGCGTGCATGTGTGTGCCGTCTGTGTGCTGGTGCATAACTGTGTGTGTGTGTGTGTGTGTGTGTGTGTGTGTGTGTGTGTGTGCGTGCGTGTGGTTACCTGTGTATGTCTCCTTGTTCTCCTTGTGCGTGTATGCGCATCTCTCTTCCTCTGCTTCTGGTGCCTCTCTGTGTTTGTATCTGCAGCAGGGAGACTATTTTGCAGTGTAAACTCAGCAGTCAACAGCTGCCCGCTCGCATGTACACTGGATTCACGTCTTTCTCGTTACGTATCAACCGTGTTCGTGTGTGTATGCTTCCTGTTTGTCCCGTCCCGCCGCCAATGGTGCAGGTGAGCGACAAGGAGAGCGGGAAGCTGCTCGGGTATTTCCACCTCGACCTGCACCCGCGCGAAGGGAAATACTCCCACGCCGCGTGCTGGGGCCTCCAGCCGTCCTGCGCCACAGCCGATGGTGAGCACGCGAAGCAAGCAAGCGTTGTCGTTCATTTCTGTGTGCACCATTGCTCCCCTGGTGCACATGCACGTCATTGCTCTCCTGCAGAGTGCTTGCCCTGCGTAGATGTATCCTCACACGCTTTAACACTTGCGTATACTAATCGCATCCTCAACCCAATCGCATGGTACAGGTGGTCGCCTTGTCCCCGTTGCGGCACTGCTGTGCAACTTCAGCCGCCCAACGGACAGCGCCCCGGCCCTCCTCCTCCACGACGAGGTTGAAACGTTCTTCCACGAGTTTGGGCACGGCATGCACCAGCTCTGCTCCCTCGCGCAGCTCGCCATCTTTGCCGGCACCAAGGTCGAGCGCGATTTCGTCGAGCTCCCGTCACAGGTAACCAACAAGGGTGGGCGGGTGAAGGCCTGCGCTTGCTTTCTGTGCTTGGCCAGGAAGGGCGCTTTCTTGTCTGTCTGTCTGTCTGTCTGGTTGTTTTCCCTATCATTCTCTCTCCCTCTCCAGCTATTTGTCTGTGTGCAGATCACGCTGGCTGTTGTGCCTTCAGCCGTCTGTCTCATCTTGTTTTCTCCTTGCCCATCCTGGTGCAGATGCTTGAGAATTGGGTGTGGGAGAAGGACGCCCTCCTGCGCATGTCCGCCCACTACCAGACTGGCGAGAAGCTCCCAGGTCAGCCGCGCATTTAAGGATGCATGAGCTGCTCGTGTGGTTCGCTCTGCATCTTCCCCATTCACCCACGCGCTTGTACACACTGCCGCTCAAACAGATGAGCTGATCTCGGCGCTGATCAAGTCGCGTGTTGCAAATGCGGGCATCCTCACGAAGCGGCAGATCCTGTACGCCACCTTCGACCAGACCATTCACTCCCAACCAGAGGTAGCCGTGTGTGTGTGTGTGTGTGTGTGTGTGTGTGTGTGTGTGTGTGTGCGTGCGTGTGTATGTGCGTGTGTGTGTGTGTGCGTGTGTGCGTGTGTGCGTGTGTATGTGCGTGTGTGTGTGTGTGCCTCAACGTGTGGTTGAACGCATGGATGTCTCGGGTCTCGTGCCACGCCTCTTTCCCACGCCTTTCGTTGCTTCGCCTCCCGCGTGTGTGAACAGGTAAACACGGCCGAGCTGTTTGCGGAGCTGTGCACTGAGATTTGCCGCTACCCCGCCAGCCCCAACACCAACTTTGCAGCCTCCTTCGGGCACCTTGCCGGCGGCTACGATGCGCAGGTCAGGCATGCGACCGCTCGCCCCTCAAAGGACCAACCAGTGGGTGGTTGGGCTGTGTCACGGTGCACAACCTTCGTGCTCTCACTTGACCCTTTTGCGTACTGGCATGTGCAATGCTAATGCTACCCACAACACGTGCAGTACTACGGCTATCTGTGGAGCGAGGTGTTCTCTGCGGACGTGTACGAGACGAGATTCAAGGGTCACATCTTCGACACCGCCATTGGTCGCGAATACCGTGAGAAGGTGTGTGTGTGTGTGTGTGTGTGTGTGTGTGTGTGTGTGTGTGTGTGTGTGTGTGTGTGTGCTTGTGAGACTGCGCGCGCGCGCGTGTGTGTGTGTGTGTGTGTGTGTGTGTGTGTTTGTGTGTGTGTGCATGGAAATAAATGCGTTGAGATGACACGATGTCAGGCAGGCTGTGTGTGTGTGTGTGTGTGAAGCACAGCAGTGCTGCAGACAAAGCAACAAGAGAGAGAGGAGATGAGCCAACACACGCCACCACCTCTTCTCCCCACGAAGTGGAAGCAAGCAAGTCAGCAAGCAAAGAAGAAGAACAAGAAGTAAACCGAACCAAGCAACAAGCCAAACCAAGAGGGAAGAGGGAGACAGTACCACAGCAACCAGCGCAGCACAGCAGGCCCATATGGGAGAGAGAAAAAAAAAGGAAGAGAGCAACATCACCCGTGATTCCCGCCTGGTCACCCACGGCAGTACTGAACGGGCCCAAATGGGCTTAGCTTCCGCGATCGGACGAGAGCGGGCGTGATCCCGTTGGTATGAACGTTGCCGACAGAAGAGCAAGACAAGCCATTTATCAAGGCAGAGCCAGCAAGCCAGCAAGCAAGAACAAGAGGAGGAAGAGGAAAATCGCACACACACCAAAAAACCACCAGTCCACCCTCCACGCTTGTTGCTGCTTCTTTCTGCTGTCGCCACACAGAGGGCCCTTGAGCCAGCAGCTGTCACCCCCTCCCCCTCCACCAATCACCGCTGCTCCGGTGGGATGAACAGACGGGCGTTGCCATGTGATGACCATCCAGCCACGCTTGTGCGGCCGTGGAAGCTGCAACACCAACACACACCACAAACAAGCAAGCGGTGAGCAACGTGAGTGCATCACTGCATGTGTGTTGATGTGGTGAGCACAGCACCAGTGTGCGTGTTTTGTGGTCGCTGACTCTGCTGCTCCTGTCTCCCCTTGTTGTCCCACATCAATGTGCATGCATGTGTGTGGTGTGGCTGCCTGTTTTGCTTTGCGTGATGCGCTGTCTCACTCGTCGTTCTCACACACAACCGCCTGCACCCCTGCGCATTCTCCACCTTGCAGCTGCTGCTTATCTTCCCCTCTCTTTCTCGCCCTCCCTGGCGGCCATCACAACAACAACAGCAGCAGCAGCCAACACACCCTCCACCGCCGATGCAGCAGCAGCAGTAGCAGCACCAGCACCACCATCACTTGCTGCTGAACACATTCCCCAACTACCCAACCAACCAACCAGCCCATCGCCCGCTGCTGCTGACGGAAGCTGGTTGTTTGCAGCTGGGAACAGGTCGCGACAGCACAAGTTGCATTTCGGCGGGCAGCAGCAAGCAGAGGTGAGTGCTGGAAGAGAGGGAAAAGGAGAGGAGATGTGTGTTGAATGGATGGATGGATGGGATGAGGTGGGGTGGGGGATGCTGGGTGAGTGTGGTGTGGTGTGGTGTGGTGTGGCTGGCTGATGACAGAGGATGATGGTGTGTGGTGTGAGGAAGAGGGATGGATGGAGCATGTCTTGTTCCTTCCCTCTGTTTTCAGTTTTCTCTCTTCCCTTTCTCCTCCTTCACACACATGCATGCACAACATCTGCAGCAGTGGCAGCAGCAGTGTGACTGCGCACATATCCATACTCCCTCTTTCCCTCCCACTCACTCACCATGCTGGTGCTCGCACACAAACACACTTGCAGGTGATGCACACGCACAGACAGCAGGATGAGGGAAATGTCGAGGATACTTGCCACGCGTGCCAGCTGCACTCGTATCACACATGGTATGTGGGTGGTGATGGGAGGTTGGTGATGAGTGGTTGGTGGTGTGTGTGATGGGATGTGGTGGCGGTGATGGGGTGCGGTGAAGTGAACAAGGGAAGAAGGTTGATGGGGGATGATGGTCGCACACACTGACACACACACGCACACACACACACACACGTGTTGCGTGTGATGTCAATCACTTCTTCTGCTGTGCTGACATGATGGCTTGCTCTGTGCCTGTTGTGTTCTGTTCCCATCCACGTTCCCTGCAACCACACACACACACACATATGCACAGGTGGTGAGGTACCAGCACACATCAGGATGGTAATGATGGAAGCGGGCTCGCATGCCGACTGCTGCTGCTGCAACTTCCCCGATTCAGCTGCCGCTGCTGTGCTCATGCAGTGTTCCCATGTGCTTGAGCGAGGTGAGCCCATCATGCATGCTTTGGTTGCCACATGGTGCATGTGTTGGTGTTGTTGCTGCTGTGGGTGTTTGGTGTTGCTGCTGCTGTGCCTCGTGCACCAGTGTAGCTGTGCAGCTCACATGCAAAGTGTGTGTGTGTGTGTGTGGATGTGTATGCAGGGGATGGCTGCCTGAGGATCGTTGGAGGATGATGGGCGGGTGCACACATGATGGGTTGGGAGAAGCAGCTGTGGACACACACGTCCATGGTCATGGTGGACACATCTAACCACAGCGACGCAGTCATGTGCAGCAGGTGTGTGTGTGTGTGTGTGTGTGTGTGTCGTGGGCGAGGAGGAGGAAAGCAGAGGAGGGAATAGGAAGGTGAACACGCCTGCTGTGCTCACATGCCATTTCTGTACCTTGTGTGTGATGATGTCGTTGTGTCTTGTCGTTGTGTGTTGGTTACATGGGCACCAGGGCAACATCAGAGGAGGGGAAAGCAGCCGCCATGAACGACCCATCATCATCAACCTTCCCCATTTCTCTCTCCTTTCTCTCTCTTCCACCTCAGCTCCGCTATCATCACCATCGCCATCGACTGCACAGCCGCCATCACACTCCGGCCGACGCCAGCCCCAATCTGGCGTGAGGCAGACATTGCACGTGTCAGCCGCTCTGATGAAGAGGTGAGCATGTGTGTGTGTGTGTGTGTGTGTGTGTGTGTGTGTGTGTGTGTGTGTCGTGGTGGTGAGTGGGGACAACATGTGTGCGTGTGGTTGTGTGTCAGTGTGGGTGGTTGAAATGGGGCTGGCGTGTGGTTGATGATGCGTCGCTGTCAACCTCATCCCCTGCATTCTCTCCCATCTTGTGTCTGTGCACACACATTTCACAGCGTTGAGGAGGTGTGTGTGTGTGTGTGTGTGTGCGTGTGCGTGTCTGTGTGTGTGTGTGTGTGTGTGTGTGTGTGTGTGTGTGTGTGTGTGTTTGTGTGTGCATGGTTCATGCCAACACCACCTGCACCATGGCGTCTTCCTGGCCCACCGTGCTCCAGATGGTGTGCGGCACACTGCTGTTTGCTCAAGGCGCCCCCTCGACACGTGCCTGTGCAAGGCTTAGCGCATCAGCTCAGGCACGCAGCTGGTGTTCAGCAAAGAGGGCGGGCGGGGTCTGCCTCGACTACTCCCGGACCCAAGCATGCAGGCTGAGACATTGCCATGCCGGACCTCCGGCAGCCTTCATCCAGAACGCACGAAGCACGGCAGCCCAGAGCAGACACCATTGTGCTCGAAAACGCCACCACAACCACAAACGTGCGCGACCTCACCACATTCACGTGCAGACACATCAACGCGACCCTTTTTGTTGGCCTCCGTGACCCGTTGCTGTTGTTCTTCTCCTTGTTGGTGACCTGCTTCTTTTTCTTCCCGCTTGTGCGCGTTCGCCCTTGTCGGTGCGCGGGGTCCGGGCTTGCTCCTTCGGGGCACGTTCACAGACACCCTGCCTTCTCTTCTCCTCTGCTCACAGCACCTTCTCTTCTCCACTCTCTTCTCTCTCCTCTCCTTCTTGCTTCTCCCCATGAGATTC
>NW_004754915.1:0-5979 GCF_000188695.1 Salpingoeca rosetta | reverse complement strand
GTCTTCGTCTTCCCTCCACCCCAATTCCTCCCCTTTCCCTTTCTCGACACCCAGGTGGAGCACCACGTTCAAGCAGTCGATTGCCAACATTGGCCATGTGCTGCTGGTGCTCATGCCGTGGCGAGACCCTGTTCCCTTGACACGCGCGTGGTGTTTGTGGGAGATCTTCTGTGGCATCAGCAACGAAGGCACAGAGGTCACCATCCAACTACCCAACAGCGAAGAACAGGCACTCGAAAACGCCATCGCGGGTGACTTTAAAGCCGTCACAGACACGCTGGTGCGCGTGCAGGCAGAGCGAGCCGACGCCTTCAACCCACACGACAAGCACATGATCTTCACGGCGATCCAGTCGTGGGCGGGCGGCTTCAGCGCAGTCAACCAGGCCGTGAAGGACCAGCTGCGCGCGTGGTGCCTGCAAAAGGCGGTGGGTGCCGTGGAAGCCATGCGGGCACGAGGCGAGGACAGCACTGACGCCTTCGCGCAGTTGTGCGGCCACGTTGGGTTGGTGCTGAAGCAGTTTGGCGAGCACGACCGCGCCATTGCCTACTACGAGACAGCGCTGGCGGTTTACCTCCGCACTGAAGGGGAGAAGGGGAGGAACGTGGCGGCGTTGTACAACAACCTCGGTATCGCCTACAGCGACAAGGGCGAGTACGACAAGGCGATTGTGTTCTATGAGAAGGCCCTTGCCATCAAGGTGGAGACGCTGGGCGAGAAGCACCCGAGCACAGCGAACACGTACGGCAACCTCGGCCTCGCCTACTACAGCAAGGGCGAGTACGACAAGGCGATTGCGTTTTATGAGAAGGCCCTCGCCATCAGGGTGGAGACGCTGGGTGAGAAGCATCCGAGCACGGCACAGACGTACAACAACCTCGGTATCGCCTACCACAGCAAAGGCGACTACGACAAGGCGATTGCGTACCATGAGAAGGCCCTCGCCATCAAGGTGGAGACGTTGGGCGCGAAGCACCCGAGCACAGCCATAACGTACAACAACCTCGGCATCGCCTTCAAGAACAAGGGCGACTACGACAGAGCGATTGCGTTTTACGAGAAGGACCTCGCCATCACGGTGGAAGCGTTGGGTGAGAAGCACCCGAGCACGGCACAGACGTACAACAACCTCGGCATCGCCTTCAAGAACAAGGGCGACTACGACAGAGCGATTGCGTTTTACGAGAAGGACCTCGCCATCACGGTGGAGACGCTGGGCGAGAAACACCCGAGCACAGCGAGCACGTACAACAACCTCGGCAGCGCCTACTACAGCAAGGGCGAGTACGACAGAGCGATTGCGCTGTACGAGAAGGCGCTCGCCATCACGGCGGAAGCGTTGGGTGAGAAGCACCCGAGCACGGCACAGACGTACAACAACCTCGGCGCCGCCTACGCCGACAAGGGCGAGTACGACAAGGCGGTTGAGGTTTATGAGCAGGCGCTCGCCATCAAGGTGGAGGCGTTGGGTGAAAAGCACCCGAGCACGGCACAGACGTACAACAACCTCGGCGCCGCCTACGCCGACAAGGGCGAGTACGACAAGGCGGTTGAGGTTTATGAGCAGGCGCTCGCCGTCAAGGTGGAGACGCTGGGGGAGAAGCACTCGAGCGTAGCCATGACGCTTGAGAACATCGGCCTGCTGCACGACACGCGCGGTGACAAGGAGCAGGCCTGCGCCTACATGCAGCGGGCCCTCGACGGTTACACAAGCACGGTCGGCCCAGACCACCCAGACACGCGCGACGCGGAGCGCGAACTGCGGCGCATTCGCGGTGCTGATGTGAAGGTTCAAGGTGCAATTCTGCCCAGTGACTCAGGTGGCTGCTGCAGTGTCTTGTAGCACAGGTATGTGTGTGTGTGTATGTGTTTGCGTGCGTGCGTGTGTGTGTGTGTATGTGTGTGTGTGTCTGTGCTTGCTGGTTTGCTGGTTGGTCACTTTGCTCCTTTGCTCCTGTCTTTCCTTCACGTGCTTGCTTTCCCCTTGCTTTTACTTGCTTGACGTTGCTTGTTTCACACTTTGGTAAACTCTTCACGCAATTCAACCGGCTGACAAGCAACGAGCATACTACCACACCACACGTCAACCATACACTGGCAAGCAAACAGGTCCTCTTTCACTCCCACGTCCACGTCCACGCCCACAACGCCCGCCTTGCGTATCAGCTCCAGGGCGCGGTTGGCGGAAAAGTAGTTCCATCAGCACGTGAATGTGTGGGGCATCGGCAACAGGTCAGTTACTCAACGTGCACGACGCCCAGCAGCCTCGTCGGAGGGCTGGGTCGCTAGCCTGGACTCGTTGTCCGTCCGCGACCGTGCGGAACAGCACGTCGTCGCTGCAGGCCCACGCTAGTCGGGGATGCGCCCAACTCTCGTGCTGCACCTCCTCTATCGTCTCCTCCTCCGGGTTCAGGTTGCGCGTCCCCAGCGTGCGACAGGTTCCACCACACAAAGGGCTGCAGCGACATCAGGAACACGAAGAGGTTCGCGTTTCGGCAGCGTGCTTCCGCAGTCTTGTCTCCACGTCGGTCTTGCTGTGCACAGTACCCGCAAACTCGGCGGCAATCCCCGACAGCAGCTGCAGCTTCGTCTCGAACGGTGCCTGCAGCGTCTTCTCGCTGACGACCACGTGCGTGTCCTTCCGACGAGAAGCTAGAGCACGTCTCCCGCGCTTGGGGCGCACCCGTCCGTCTGCTCAAACCACAATCGTGTTGACGGTGTTGTCGGGCTGTAACGTGCGCTTGGGGGTCTCGGCGGCCAACACACGGGTACGTCGGGGTCGGCGAGCGACCTGAAGCCAAGCGGCCGTGGCGGCGGTGGGTCGATGGTGAGTCCGCCATCCCCGTGCACGCATCCCGACAGATGTGCTTGCTCTTGATGGTTGTTGGTGCTGGCGGTGGGGGGAGGGGAGGAAACGACGCCACGATAGAAGGGCAAATGACTGGGCGTGGACGTGGAGGCGTTGTGGCAACGGAGCATGTCAGCTGAACACACTTGTCGACATAGATGAAGTGCAATGCCTGCAACAGTGAGGAGAGATGGTCGCCTGTTGGACAGGCGCGGAGACAGGTGAGTCGTGGATGATGAGGAGCACGACAAGTCCACACGGGGGACTCAGGTGAACTGCAAACAAGGGCGCAAACGCACGCAAACACGCACACACATGAACACACGCACACACGCATGCACGAACGCACGGTCGATGGAGATGTCTGCGTCGTTGGCAAGAGCGAACAAGGTGCGGGTGACGGTGGCGGCGGCGATGGTGCCGGTGCGTTTCAGCTCTTCGTTCGATTGAGACAGCTGCCGTACACCCAGTGCAATGCAGAAGGGATTGTGGTGGTGTTGGTGGTGGTGGTGGTGGTTGAATGAGAAGGGTGAGAGACACTCTTCATGGAAGGACATGATGTTGTCCAACACGCCTTCCCCAACGCACAAGTTCATGCACACACGTTCATCCGCACACACACACACACACACTCAAACACAATCTCACCCACCATCCTCGTTCTCGTCATCAATGCTGAGGCCTGCGGCGGCAGTGCGCTAGCGGTCAGACGTGAGCGTGGTCGGGACACGGAAGAGCTGCCGGATGTGGATGAAGTGCAGGTTGCTCAGGCAGTCCAGGATGCCGTTCAGCATGAGCGCAATCGGGTGCAGCAACTTCAGGTGGCCTGTGGCCAGCGACATAGCAGCACGGGCATGGCTGCGTCCACCTCCTGTGCCTGCCCCGTGCCAATGTGCGCCACCAGCGCCCCAACCACCTCCGGCCGTGGAGGCGAGGTGGCGGCACGCGGCCTCCTGCTGCCGGTTCAGGATGTCGATCATGTGCACAATCGACTTGAAGCACATCAAGAACGCGCGCGTGTGTCTGGCAAACGTGGCAGCGGCCATGGCGGCGGTGAGCCGGCCCGTGCTTGCAAGCTTGATCACGGTGGTCTCTGCGCCGCGGCAGTGGGCGTTCTGGTGCTTGGTGAAGCAGCAGCAGCACAAGCAGGTCGAGGGCGGTGATTGGCTGGGCCGTGGTCGTCTTGAGTTGGCCGCAGCCACGCCTTTGTAATGCGCGCATCAAATGCGAGCCCGTTCTTGATGGCAGCCACCACAGACAAACACATCGTGATCATCGCCCCGTTGCTGGTGTTGCATGGTGGAGGAGTCGATCATGTTCGCTGTCAGCGCAATCGCATCCATTCCATCCGCGGAACATCAACGTGCATGTGTGTGAGTGTGTGCAAGGCATGTGAGGGAGCGGCTGCGAGAGAACAAGCCACAGCGACACTTGCAGACAAGCGCATGTGAGATCGCCGTCACACAGTCACACACTGTGGCATCATCTCCCACTCCTCGCCGCCCTCAACAGTACCGCCACCACCTTGCTGCATGCGAAACTTGATGACGATTGGGAGGCACTCTGGACTGTGCGATCCAAGCTGGCCCAACACGTGATCGCAGATCTGGCGCAGGCGTGCCGGCGCCACACTGCACAGCAAGGGTGTGGATGAGGGTGGTCGTGGTGTGTGTGTTGGGGGGGGGGGAGGGTAGATGGGTGAGGGATGGTGGTGGAATGGCTGCGTCGCAATCCAAGAACATGGTGACTGAGGATCACACCGCAGATACACAGCATCATCGACAACACCACCACCAACATCATCAACGTCGTGTTCGTACTTGAGGTCTGAGAATGCGTCTAGGATGGCCGGCACCAACGATGGCTGTGTGTGTGTGTGTGTGTGTGTGTGTGTGTGTGTGTGTGTGTGTGTGTGTGTGTGTGTGTGTGTGTGTGTGCTGTGTGTGCTGTGTGTGTTTGTGGTGGGAGGGGGCAATGACGGACGAGCGCATTGCGTCGTGACACCCACACCAAGCAAGGCTGGTATACCAAGGGTGCACATCAACGACAGGTGAACAAGCCAAAGTGTCGCTCGCATGTTCCAGTCATTGTTGTTGGCTTGCGCGCACCTCACTGTGCTGATGAAGCAGGTGGCAATGGTTGTGATGTTGTCCCTCACTTCATCACTCTTCTTACTCACATGTGTGTGTGTGTGTGAGCTGTCTTCTTGCTTGTCTCTGCTGTTCTTTCTACAACCAGCTTTGTTTCTGTGGTAGTTGCTGTGGTTGCTTTCCTCGTCCGCCACTGCCCATCATCATCCGCACCACTGCAGGCAGCAGCCAAAGAAATGCCAACAACACCACCACACAGGTTTGTTTGTTCTTCCACACGCGCTGTGCTTTGATGAGTTGTTTCCTTTCGTCAACAGACATGTTGACCGCACCATCACAATCAACATCACGTGTTCGTGTTGTCGCAGACGAGGCACAGCGTTCACCCATAGCAATGGCAATGTGCTTCTCACCCTCGCTCACTCTCTAACACACTCACAAACACAACCAAACACACACACACACACACACACACACACACTCACACTCACTCACACACACACACACACACACACTCACTCACACACTCACGAACACACAACCTCGATCGACCAGGCCATGCACTGCGGCATGATGAGATGCAGGCACCAAGAGGATGTCAGTTGAGAGCATCATCTTCCCCTGTTACACCAGCTGCCCTGAGGTCAGTACGTGCTCGTGTATGTGCGTGTGTGTGCTGTGTACGCCTGTGCGTAACACCGCGTGTTCCAAACCGTGTATCAAGCATGATGGTGCCATGGTGAATTGAACATGATGATGCACTGCGCATGCTGAACTTTTGACCTCGGCTTCACTTCCCTCCCTTGTCGCTCACTGCCATCACCATCACCTTTACCATCACCGTTACCATCACCGATGTACGCGTACAAGGAAGGCGTTGTTGCGCAGGGGCTCGTCAAGATCAGCGGTCGCTACAGGCCCATCCACCAGTTCTTCAACTTCCACGCAGGTGAATAGGATCGTGTGTGTGTGTGTGTGTGTGTGTGTGTGTGTGTGTGTGTGTGTGTGTGTGTGTGTGTGTGTGTGTGTGTGTGTGTGAAG
>NW_004754916.1:1384364-1385450 GCF_000188695.1 Salpingoeca rosetta | reverse complement strand
ACCTCACCCACGACATGCTCGGTACCGTTCTCCTCACCCTGTACGTCCGTTCATGCGCGCTGACGTTCGCGTGCCCTAACCCTAACCTAACCCTAACCCTAACCCTAACCCTAACCCTAACCCTAACCCTAACCCTAACCCTAACCCTAACCCTAACCCTAACCCTAACCCTAACCCTAACCCTAACCCTAACCCTAACCCTAACCCTAACCCTAACCCTAACCCTAACCCTAACCCTAACCCTAACCCTAACCCTAACCCTAACCCTAACCCTAACCCTAACCCTAACCCTAACCCTAACTAACCCTAACCCTAACCCTAACCCTAACCCTAACCCTAACCCTAACCCTAACCCTGAGTTTCCCCGTGTTGAGTCAAATTAAGCCGCAGGCTCCACTCCTGGTGGTGCCCTTCCGTCAATTCCTTTAAGTTTCAATCTTGCGATCATACTCCCCCCGGAACCCAAACGCTTTGGTTTCCCTAAAGGTCCCGATGGCGCCACCATGCTTTGAAACATTTGTGCTGCCCACCGAGCCCTGGCCGGCATCGTTTATGGTTAAGACTACGACGGTATCTAATCGTCTTCGATCCCCTAACTTTCGTTCTTGATCAATGAAAGCGTCCTTGGCAAATGCTTTCGCAGTCGGCGGTCTTTCGTAAATCCAAGAATTTCACCTCTGACAACGAAATACCAGTGCCCCCAACCGTCCCTATTAATCATTACTTCAGACCCGATGTGGTGAGGGAGGAATAAGAAAACCTTGCGGTTTCTCACTCCACACCCCCGCACCACACGCCAACAGTACAGGCCCAAAAGTCCTCTTCCGTTGTTCCATGCTAATCTATTCAAGCAAATCAAATGACTGCCTGCTTTGAACACTCTAATTTTTTCAAAGTAAAGCCCCCAACAGCGCCCCACCACTACGTGACTTGACACACACCCAATCAAGGGCACGCGCCAAAGGCGCCACCAGGGAATATTAAACTGCAGAGCGCAAACAGTGCGGGGCAAGTAAAACACACCCTCCCCCACCCACACACCGTGAAACCCCGCATGAAATCCAACTACGAGCTTTTTAACTGCAA
>NW_004754916.1:1361739-1383217 GCF_000188695.1 Salpingoeca rosetta | reverse complement strand
ATGCAGATATGCACAATGTGTGTGCTGTTCTCAGTGAGTGCCAGTGACAACAACCTGCTCTGCCAACAAAACACACACCACCATTGTTTCGCATGTGCTTGCATGTGCATGTGTGTGTGTGCAAACAACGCAACGTTGCTCACACAACACACACAAAAACACACAAATACAATGGCGGCACGTGCCTTTCAGCAGCATGCAGTGCGCATGGCTCTCTTTCGAAACAACACACAACACTGTTTCGCATCAAATGTACTTCATCCACGCATGTGTGCGTGCCCAAAATCATCATCGTGCTCACAGCACAGTTTGCCTCCACTCATGATAGAGTGTTGCTCAAGGAACCCTCTCAAGAAGAACAATCCACACCGCGATCACGGCGGGATTGCCTCCTGCATGCGCAAGCTTGGTATCATCAAGGACAGTCGCCACCTGCCGCTGTTCAAAAACAACAGACAGACAGCGCCCGCCCTCTATCAGAGATCACAGCAGATAAACACACTTCCATGTGCCTTGCCGTCACTCCGCCAGCGGCTTGCAACTTGCTTCAACATCATAGACTTTTGGCTCAACACCAGCAATCCATGCAAAGCTTTGCTTGCTCTCGCGCGCAATACTTCATCGACCCGCATGTCACAGCGGGCTGCGTCTTGCCTCAAAAGGCAACCACAGCCACACCCACAACACACAGCTGACAACGTTTTGTTTTTCACTGTGCCACATCCACGTGTGCAGCAAAGCAACTGCCAGCCATTCCCCAACACACAAACACATGTTGGCTCATCGCCCTTTTCCCAACGCACAGCTACACACACAAGGAAAATGCATGCCCATTCATGCGCACACACGTCATCTACGCGCCAGGCACATCGCTGTGCCCGGGTCTCAATGCACCATGCGTGCAGGCTTGCTTCCTGCGTCTCGCTGCGTCACATCACACAAGAATGTGAATGTGAGGAGAGAAGAACAATCAAGAGCCAACAATGCGTGTTCGTATGAGAAGAAATGTCCAGCGCTTCACATTGTCACACTCAGAGGAAGCTGAACAATCAGCTCGCCCTCTTTCCGCAAACACAGTCGTTGCTCGCCACAAGCGCATGTTGTGTATTGCTTTGCTTCTGCGAAGCAGATGATGCGTTTGCTCATGCGAGTGACCACAAGAACACACATGGGGACACGAGCAATCGCTTGCTCGCCTCCCCGCATGTGCCTCATCACACCTACACACAATGCTCACGCATCACACACATAAACGATCACACACTGACACGCGCCCGTGCTGTTCTCATTGCATGTGCTGTGCATGCATGCGTGCTCGTGCAAGCTTTGCTCACAACACACATAAGAGTGTCGCTTCGCTTTGCCTGCACTCACACACACACTTCACACACACACAAATGAAGAGAGAGGTCGCTCAGAACACAGCAGATCCAAGACCCAAGAAGAAAGAGAAGTTGTAGCTGCAAGGGCGCAGACGCGGCTTTTCGTGCCCGCAAGCAGTCCTGCTCAGCGACATTCGCCTTGCTCTCTTGCTTGCGCCTCTACTCAGCGGCTCTTTGCCTTTGCCTTCTCTTTACCTTTTTTGTCTTGCTCATTTGCATCCTTCCTCTCATGTATGCCAATCCATCGAGCGGCAGCTGTTTGAACCGCTGCTTTGCCCTCCTGCACTTTGCCTGCAGGCACCGCAATCTAGATTCAGTGATTCTGCTAGATCTAGATTTGTGACTGGATCTAGCGAGTGCGCACAGCTTCACTGCATCAAGATTCTTCACACTGCTCACACCCAAAAATACCCTGGCCCGTGACCAACCACTGCTTGCATGCATGCACTTGCACTAGCGTACGCTGCACGCTGCACAGCTGCACTGGTGCATCGCGATGCAGTGTTCAGACACTACTCGTCACAGCTTTGGGCTTTTTTTGTGTCACATGATCGCACTTTTTCTGCACCCCCTTTTTGACTTCACCGCGCCAGTCTCCCTACTCCGGTGATCAAGTGAGCAAACGAGCAAACGTCACTGTACCATGCTATGCGCTGCAGCAACAGGCACACGACCACGTAGCTGGCTTGCAGGCACACGTGCACGCGAGCACACTGCGCTGTATGCACTTCTACTTGCCTGCAGGCACGCTGCACTGAAGCAAGAAGGAGCACAGCAGAGGAACTGCGGAGTAGAGAAGCAAGGATGGATTCGTTTCCATGTGATTGGACAAGAGACAAGCAAGCACGCAGAGAACGACGAGGAGCAGCGCAAGGGACACGTTTGCATGTGTGTGTGCATGCATTTGTGTGTAGCTGTTGCCTGCAGGCACGGGAACGTGTTTCTGATTAAAGTGGATTGGATGAGTAGCAATCCTCTGCTCACTGCAAGCACACTTGCATGTGATTGTGCAGTGCTGCTGTGTTGCTTGCAAGAACTCGTACCTTCTCCTACTTGCTTTGGATTCACTTGACCACATCCCTCTACCCACTGCTGTGTTGCTTGCAAGCACTCACAACTTCTCCTGCTTGCATTGGATTCACTCCACAACATCCGTCTACTTACTCGCAAACGCTCACAACTTCTCCTGCTTCCAATTGGATTCCACTCCACCACCCTCTACTCACTGTTGGGTTCACTTGCAAACACTCACAATATCCCTTGCTTGCATTGGATTCACTACACTACACTCCTCTATTCACTCGCAAACACTCACAACTTCTCCTACTCCCATTGGATTCACACTCGTCTACTCACTGCAGACACTTCGTGTGTACGCTTGCTTGCTCTGTGCATGTTGCTCGCAAGCACCCACAACTTCCCTTGCTTCCACCTTGTTCACTTCACAACACTCCTCCACTCACTCGCCATTGTGTCACAGCATCACCCACCATGCCTGCACGCACCTGCAATCGACCTTTTATCAATCCACACCATCACTCACACACCGCTCTGTCACCCCATCACCACTTCACGCCACACGACTTTACTCGGCAGAATCGCCTCGCTCCTTGTATTCACGCTCCAACATCCCCTGCGCTTCCTCTCTCGCCCCCAGCAGCAATATGTTCAGGTGCGTAAGAAGCTCGCTGCGATCATCTTCTCCTCTTCCCACTTCACCTTCTCTCGACGTGCATGCGTGCTACTGCTTGCAATGTTTGTGCTTCTACTCCCTTTGCTCCATCTCCACAACACAACACAACACAACACAATCACAACACACATCCATGCATGTGCCGCCTTGTCCCTTTGTCTCACCCTTCACTCACTTGCGCCTTTCCCTCTTCCCTTTGCCTTTCCACATTCCATGTGTTCCATTGTTGATTTGCACTTGCTGCCACATGCTTCATTCAGCCTTGTCTCTCTCCCTCTCTTCCATCCACTCACCGCCACACAGTACCTATCCTCACAACATCACACATTCGTCACTTCATTTCACGCAACACAGCACCACCACACAACCCGCTGTGTGCATTCGTGCTTCTCTTCGTCCTTTCCTTCACCACCTTGTCACCACAAGCCTTGTTTGTCCATTTCACCTGCGTTCCACCACCCCTCCTGTCTTGTTTCAATTCTTGCCACTGCTGCGGTTGTTTCCATGCGCTTGCATGCCTTCCCTTGTCCCTGTTCACTACTTTGTGCTGCCACTCCTTCCCTTTCCCCTTCCCATACCCTTTCCTGTCTCGTTCATGTTTCATGCTGCATGTGTTACAGCACATCATAAACCCATCAAGCCCACACTGCCGCCTTCTTCACCACCATCCCTGTTCACATTCATCACCACCAGTCGCTGCCATCATCGCTCGCTTCATCCTTTCCCCACACTCCCACGTTCAAAGTAGGTGCTGCTTTCCTCACCTGCATGCAACACCCACTCCACAGCCACACGCCCAGCTCACCACCAATCCAATCATGTCACAACATCACAGCAACCGTGTCGACTTCACTGCAACCACCAACACCCAGCCACCAGCACCACCACCACACGATGCACACGGCTGCACATGCGTGTTGCATTGTATGTTTCCACTTCACTTCAGCAACACGACAGCAAGCAAGCAAACACACAGACACACGTGGCAGGAACAAGCGAGAAAGCATCCCCATATCAACTGCAATCAACACACACACAACACACACAACAAGCGACAGCTCCATGCTGCGCCACACCGCTTCACTCCCCCCATCAACCGCCATCATCACCTTCCACCAACAACAACAACAGCAGCAGCAGCAGTGTGCATGCTGTGGCAAGAGAGAACAGAGAGAGAAATGGAAAGGGAGGGAGGAAGGCAGAGGGATACAAGGAGAGAGACGTGCCCGCTGTCAACAACAACATGACACAACACGACACAACTCACACACAACACAACACCACCCGCTCATGCTCCCCTCCTTCTCCAACAAGGTGCGTGGTCTATGGCAGCCCCACGTCTTTCTTGCTTGTCCTGTGCCCTTGCTTGCTCGTGTCCTTGCTTGGTTGTGCGTGCCTTGCCATGGGTTCCAACAAACAGCCTGCACTTCCCCTGCACAAGCGTCCATGTGCTTGTGTGTGTGCATGTGCGTGTGTGTGTGGGGATGACAAAGAGGGAAGAGGGAAGGGAGCAGAAGAAGAAGAAAAGGGGAGATGGGCGGTGCGTGAGCAGAGACGATGGTGACGGGCGCACACGACGTGGTTGTGGTGAACACACACACACACAGACACACAGAAGCAGCATCGCACAACAGACACAACAAACACAAACAGGGGGGAAACGAGAGCAGCAACAGTGATGCAACACACACATGCACACACACACGCACCAAGGGAAGGACATCAGCCAGCCAGCGTCATCCAACACCCCTTGCATCCACTGGTCCATCCATACAGCAATGGTGGTGGCAGCAGGAGAGGGAGAGGGGGAGGAGAGGAAGGGGGAGGAAGAAGAGTGTGCAGTGCCTTGCTTGCCTTGCCTGCCTGTGTGGAGATGTGTGTCTGCACACCCGCTCACTGTCTGTGTGTGTGCGTGTGTGTCACCATCCATACAAGCACATGTGTGAGACAAAGGGAAGAAAGCAGCCACCATACACACACACACACTGTGTGAATCACAAGCAGACACAGCATGAGCGACATGCACACAGTCACACACATGCAAGTGCAACGCACCGTGAGGTAGGCGTCAGATTGCCAGTCAGCGTGTGTGTGCGTGTATTCACACACTCACGTGTGGGTCGATGCAGCCTATCATCCCTCTCTGTGTGCGTGAGCCAAATACATCCACAGCAGCAGGAGTGCGTGTGAGATCACAACACCCACCACAGCCACGTCCACCTCTCCATCAACAAACACACAATCACACACAAACACCCGCACAGCGGTCAAACCAACTGACAGAACTCACCCAAACTCACGGTGCCAGCGTGTCGTGGGCCTGTGCATTACATATGTCAGCCTCACCGACCGTGGGCAACGCCTTGCATGCCTTTGGCCCTGCACACATCCATGGTGTGGGCGCTGCTGTGCGTGTTGTCTGTTTGCACCTGTGCACCATCAGACCATCACCCACCACACCCCACACAATCCATGGAACCAAACGAGACCACCCACAACAGGACCGCCAGTGAGTGCCCGTCACAACGCACACCCTCTCCCTCCTCTCCACCAGCCACGCACACGCACACGAACAACGCAACCCACCACCTCCCACTCAAACACACACGCACACACGCACCTTGATTCACGTTTTCGCCTGTCGCTTGTCGCTTGTCTTGTTGGTCTTGTTGATTCGTGTTTGGGCGATTTGTGGAAGATGCCACAAATAATCGCCCACTGCTGCGTTTGTGCGGCAACTGCTTTTGCTTTTGCTTGTTGAAGGGCGGACTTGCTTTGCTTGGTTGCTTTGCTTGGTTGGTTGGTTGGTTGGTTTCAATGAGACAAGAAGCAGAAGGAGAAGAAGAAGAAGGGGAACAACACTGTGTGTGTGAATGCAACGCAGGTTCACATGCCTTGCAGCCTGAGGAGGGAAGGGGAGAAGGGGAGAAGAAAGGGGGGATGGAAAAGAAGAAGAAACAAACACACACACACACACACACACACACACACACACACACACAGAGCTGTGGACAGCATGCGCACCCTCTCCTCTCCTCTCTTCTTCTCCTCCTTCTCCTCCTCCTTCTCACAGTCACAACAGACAACCACCAGCCACACAAAGGGCTGGAAGAGAAAACAAACAAGGCAGCAGCCACCCAGCCAGATCGCCATGGAAGAAAGAGGCGAGGCGATGGAGGGGGGGGGGGAAAGGAGAACACCGTCAATCAACACACACGCACACACATCTGTTGGGAGCCCCACGTCTTGTGTCCTTGCTTCCCCTCTTCCTTTCCTTGGCCTGGGTTGAGTTGGGTTGGTTGAGGTGGCACAGCTCGCCATGGCGTGTCATGCCTGGATGCGTGGGCATGGGTGTTGGATGTGGATGGGCTCCTCTCTCTGCGTGTGTGTGAAAAGGAAGGGTTGGAGGGAAACAGTGGAAGGGGTGGCAGCAGCAGAGAGGAGGAGGAAGAAGGAAAAGAAGCAAGGGGAGGGGGTGGATGTGAGCATGTCACGCATGAATGAACAATAACAGCACATGGGGTGAGATGAAGGTGATGTGCTTGGTGTTGTGTGTTGTGTGTGATGGCACAAGGACAAAAAGGTCACACACACACACACACACACCTCGTCGTCGATCAACGCATCTTCCCGACATATGCGCACACGCGCACGCACATCTGCAGTCACACACACACACGCAGTCAGACATGGCATTGCAGAGTGAGACAGCGCACCACGCACACCCATACACAGCAATGCAACACAACCACCACAACCACCACCACAACGACAACATCTCTCCCCTCTCCCCATCTCCATCCCCAAAATGCACTGTCACATGGCCAGATACACAACCGAGGCGGTGATGGTGGCCATGATGAACGCCTTCCTCCCACTTCCCCCCGAACCCCTTCCACCAAAAACACGCACACCATTGCGTGCCCTCACCTCGTGCATCGTGTCGCTGTCGGCGTGATTGATGGCGCTGCGCACATGTACACGCACGCACGCACACATCGCTGTGTATGTGTCCCAGTTGAGATGAGCAACGGAGGGAGAGATATGGGCGACATGACACGATGGCCAGTCAACCCCAGCCAATCCAATCCGGCATCCACCGCCGTGTGTTGCCTGCTGCAGTCATCATCACAACCACACAATCACAAGCACAGGTGCAAGGAAAAGGAATGAGCCGCTGATATGTGTGTGCCATTGTCATGCGATACCACCACCACACGACATCACGTGCATGGATGTGCACACGCACTCCCCATCCCCCAACCAACATCATCGCCCTCTTATCACTTCCCCTCCCTCTCCCTCCTTTCGCTCTGCACTCCCACGTCGCCTCATCACCACCACCACCATCACCACCATCAGCGTGTCACTTCCCTCCTTCCCCTGCTTCCCACCACTCCACACAACACAGCCCACCAACCAACCAACCGCCAACAATCATCCTCACCTGTGCTTGATGCAGCTTACCAGCCAGCCGATGTGCCACATCGAAGAGCCAACAAATGGAACCGCAATCACACGCCACGGCCACCTTCGTCACCGCTGATGGAGCAGAAAGAGGAGATGAAGGGGGAAGAGCGGTGGGCACGGGCCGTGTCCTTCCTTGTCTTCACCGGTGCAGCCCCAAACACGGCGCACAGCGCACAGGCACACGCACGGCCATCATCACAGCAGCCACCAGCAGCAGCGAGCCAGCCTGCCCTGCGTGCCTGTGAGGCAAGAAGAAACCAACCAGAGACGAACAACAATGACCGGCGATGGTGAGGACATGAAAGGAGGGACACAAGGGACCACGCATGGGAATATGCAGCATGATGTGGGCGGGTGCATCACCTATACACAAGAACAACGAAGCAAGCACCCAAGCAAGCAAGCAGGCAGGCACAAAATATCACCACCATCACAACATCCACATCCACTACAGCTGCTGCAATACCTGTGTTGGTCGCTGTCTCGAGCACGCCTCAACAGCGCCACATCGCATGGGGAAGGCTGATGATGACGACACAGAGCAAAGGCGATTGGTTGGAAAAAGAAGAAGGGGATTCGGTTGGGGAAACCCACACACGTCCGCCTGCAGCCACGCACGGACACGCACACGCACATGTGAGTTGTGTGATTGATTCATGTGAGACACACGTCAGTGCCACCACCCCACAGCCAATGTCTGCTTTGATGTGTTGGCATGCATGTGTACACGCGTGCGTATGTGTACTACCACCCCATCACCACACACACACACACGCACACACACACACACACACACACACACACACACACACACACACACACACACACACACACAGCCCCAGCGTCTCACCTCGTGCCTTCTTTTCTCACACATTTGTGTGTGCGTGTATCGCCCTGCTCGTGTCATGAGGGCTTGGGAACAGAACGGCCACCGTCCTGTGCAAATCACATGCATGTGCACATGCGCAAGCACAAAGAACCAAATTAGCACGAATCACACCACGCAGTGAGCCAGCATGGCAGAAACAAACCACATCCACCTTCCTTTTGTCACATTCACATCACCCCACATCACCACCTGTGCACGCACATTCCAAACACAGATACACACCACCACCACCACCACCACCACAAGCATCACACCTGCACATGCGTGTGCGTACGCAAGTCCACATCCACCACAAATCACTCACCACCATCATCATCATCATCGTCATGCGAGGCAACGGCACATCGACGCACATTACACCCCCTGTACGTGTGCGTGTGGAGAAAGAGGTGAGTTGGCACAGAATCAGGCTGTCAACGACAACAAAACCCATTGCCACCACCAACAGACCCAACGACATCCAACCAGCACCGCACAATCACACCCGCATACATGCTGATGTTCACACCCAACACATCACACACCACTCACGTCACCACAACCACCGCCATTCATCTCACCTCCACATTCACGGTCGCAGCCGCTGCTGTTGGTGACCAATGACGAGGAGGACGAGGAGGAGCAGGAGATGGACAAGAGGCAGAGGGCCAGTTCATCCACAATGCAGCCACATCAGGTACTGCTGTTGCTGATGGTGAAAACGGTGAAAACAAACGGCCCCTTGCCACGCCGTGTCCATTGCTCGCTCGCTCGGCTGTTTGGTTGGTCGGTTGGATGGGGACGGGATGCATGGCCCTGTGTCCAAATCAATCGAAAAAAAAGGGGGAAGAAAAGACACATGAGTGGACAGAACGGACAAGGAAAGAGGGAGGCGAAGAAGGGAACACAACATGTCAACCAACACACACACACATCTCAGTCGCCCTTCTCACCTCCATCACTCGTCATCGTCATCGTCGTTGGTTCCACCGCTCCATGCGCCTCTTCAACGCTGTGATTCGTGTGTGCACACACAAGAAGAGGAGAATGCGGGTGGTGAGGTTGACAGCGAAGCATCATCAATCACACGCCATCCCCATCCAACCACCCGCATTGACACACAATTACACACATACATGTTGTCCCCACTCACCACCACGACACACACACACACACACACACACATGCTCACCTCTTCATCAGAGCGGCTGACACGTGCAATGTCTGCCTCACGCCAGATTGGAGCTGGTGTTGGCCGGAGTGTGATGGCGGCTGTGCAGTCGATGGCGATGATGGCGATGACAGCCGAGCTGAGGTGGAAGAGAGGAAAAGGGGAGAGAATTGGGGAAGGTTGATGTTGGGGATGATGTGTCGTTCATGGCGGCTGCTTTCCCCTCCTCTGATGTGGCCCTGGCGCCCATGCAACCAACACACAACGACAAGACACAACGGCATCATCACACACAAGGCACAGGCATGGCATGTGAGCACAGCAGGCGTGTTCACCTTCCTGCTCCCTCCTCTGCTTTCCTCCACCTCGCCCCACCACACACACATACACACACACGCACATGACTGCGTCGCTGTTGTTGCATGTGCCCACCATGACCATGGACGTGTGTGTTCACAGCTGCTCCTCCCAATTCATCATGTGTGTGCACCGCCCATCATCCGCCAACGATCCTCACGCAGTCGCTCCCTACAGCCGCAAACACACACATGCACACATTGCATGTGAGTTGCACAGCTACACTGCTGCACCAGGCACAGCAGCAACAACACCAACACATGCGCCATGTGCCAACCAAAGCAGCCATGATGGGCTCACCTTGCTCACGCATATGGGAACACTGCGTGAGCACAGCAGCGACAGCCGAATCAGAGGAGTTGCACCAGCAGCAGCCGGCATGCTAGCCCGCTTCCATCATCAACATCCTGATGTGTGCTGGTACCTCAGCACCTGTGCATGTGTGCGTGGTTACAGGGAATGTGGATGGGAACACAACACAATGGGCACAGAGCAAGCCATCATGTCAGCACAGCTGAACGAGTGAGTGACATCACATTCACACGTGTGCGTGTGTGTGCGTGTGTGTCGATGTGTGTGTCCATCATCCCCCCATCAACCCCTCTTCCTCTTGTTCGCTTCACCACATCCACACACACACACACACACACACACACACACACACACACACACACACACACACACACACACACACACACACACACACAACCAACCACTCATCACCACCCACATACCATATGTGAGGCGAGTCAAGTATCCTCGACATTTCCCTCATCCTGCTGCCTGTGCGTGTGCATCGCCTGTAAGTGTGTGGTTGTGTGCGAGCACCAGCATGGTGAGTGAGTGGGAGGGAAGAGGGAGCATGAATATGTGCGCAGCTACACTGCTGCCACTGCTGGTGTTGTGCGTGCATGTAGGTGTGTGAAGAAGAAAGGGGAGGGAGAAAACAGAAAACAGAAGGCAAGGAACAAGACATGCTGCACCCCATCCATCCATCCATCCCTCTTCCTCACCACCACACACCACCGTCCTCTGTCACCAGCCAGCCACACCACACCCCACCACACTCACCCAGCATCCCCCATCCCACCTCATCCATCCATCCACTCCGTTTCCCTCTTCTTCTCGGCTGTTCCAGCCGAAAGTGCAACTTGTGCTGTCGCCACCTGTTCCCAGCAGGCAGCCAGCTGCTGCCAGGCAGTGGGCGATGGGTTGGTTGGTTGGTTGGTTGGAGGGATGTGCTCAGCAGCAAGTGGTGGTGGTGGTGGTGCATTCTCTGCTGCTGCTGCTGCATTGGCGGTAGAGGGTGTTGGCTGCTGCTGCTGCTGCTGCTGTTGTGATGGCCGTCAGGGAGGGCGAGAAAGAGCGGGGAAGAAGAACAGCGACTGCAAGGTGGAGAATGTGCAGGTGTGCAGCCAGTTGTGCGTGTGAGAACGACGAATGAGACAGCGCATCACGCAAGGCAAAACAGGCAGCCGCACGACACACATGCATGCACATTGATGTGGGACAACAAGGGGAGAAACAGCAGCAACAGAGACAGCGACCACAAAACACGCACACTGGTGCTGTGCGCAGCACACACACGTGCAGTGATGCACTCACGTTGCTCATCGCTTGCTTGCTTGTGGTGTGGTGTTGGTGTTGCTGTTTCCACAATCGCACAAGCGTGGCTGGATGGTCATTACATGGCAGCGCCCGTCTGTTCATCCCACCAGAGCAGTGGTGGTTGATGGAGGGGGAGGGGGTGACAGCTGCTGGCTCAAGGCCCTCTGTGTGGCGACAGCAGAAAGAAGGAAGGGGAAACGAGCACGTGTGGAGGGTGGTGGTGATGGTGTTGAGGAGGGAGAGGGAAGGAGGTGAGCAAAGACACAAGAAGATGAGGCGGTGATGATGGCGTGTGTGGTGGGTGGAGAAGAGAACACGCACGTCAACACACACACACACACACACACACACCTGTCTGGGTGATGCAGTGGCTCGATCACCATTCATCCGGCAGCACGCAGTCATTGTTGGTTGGTGAGGGTTGCCCACTGCCTCACGCATCAGCCAGCACCTGCTGCTGCTGCTGTTGATGATGATGTAATCCATCCATCTGCACGCACCATCACAAACAAGCAAGCAACAGCAGCAACAGCATTGAGCAGCGTGTCACAGACAGAGAAATGAGGAAGAGAAAGAAGGATGAGAAGAAACACAACCCGTGCACACACACACACACACACACACACACATACACATTGGCTGTGATGTTGGTTGATGCCATTTCCCCCCTCTCTCCCATGTGTGTGCTGCTCACTGGATGAGAGGTTGCATGATCCATTCTCAGGGTGGCCGCTGCATGACGGTGGCTGATGGCAGCTGTTCTGTCACCACACAACGGTGAGCAAGTGCGTGTGTGAGTGTGAGTGTGTGCATTTGTGAGTGCCACACGCTGCGGTGTGTGTTGGTTGTGATCCACACAACCATGTACGGATGCGTGGATGGATGGTGGTCCACATGTGTGTGTGCACGGTGACAGCGTGCGCTGTGTTGTTGTTGTTGTTGATGATGATGATGGTGGTTGTTGCTGTGTGCAGTGTGCAACGAGAAGAAGATGAAGAGGAGCACGGAGTGGGAGGAAGAAGTGGGTGCACTCAATCTCACCCTCACCTGTCAATGGATGGGTCATTCATGTGGTCGTTGGTTGGTTGGTTGGTTGGTTGTGCGTGATTCATCACAGGAGAAGAAAATGGACAACGATGGATGGATGGATGGATGGAAGGGAGAAGGGAAGGAGAAGCGGGGAGAGACGGTGCGCACACCCTCCCTGTGCATGTGTGTGTGTGTGTGTGTGTGTGTGTGAATGCGTCAGCGAGGACGACAAAGGGAAGGAAGGAAGGAGGGAAGGAAGGAAGGAACGTGGCACGCACAACCACCAATGTGTGTGTGTGTGTGTGCGTGCACGAACCAATGACACATCCCCATCTCACCCCACTTCATCTCACCTCACCTCACCTCAACTCACCTCACCTGCCTGTCAGCAGCGACGACGACGACCATGGTCACCATCACCATTCCCACCATCATCACCATCACACCAGCTGCTGCGCAGAAGAAGAATGAAACAACGGCGAGTGGGTTGGTTGGTTGGTTGGTTGGAAAGCAGAATCGGTTGTTTGCTCGTTTCTGCTTGCTGCTGCTGGGTGTGGGATTTTCCTCTTCCTCTTCTTCTTGCTTGCTGCTTGCTGGCTCTGCCTTTATAAATTGCTCGTCTTACTCTTCTGTCGGCAACGTTCATACCAACGGGATCACGCCCGCTCTCGTCCGATCGCGGAAGCTAAGCCCGTTTGGGCCCGTTCAGTACTGCCGTGGGTGACCAGGCGGGAATCACGGGTGATGTTGCTCTCTTCTTCTTTTTTTTCTCTCTCTTCTATATCTGCTGTGGTGCTGCTGCTGTGGCGCTTGCTATCTCTCCTTCACTCCCCTCTTCTCTTCGGTTTACCTCTTGTTGTGCTTCTTCTTTGCTTGCTGACTTGCTTGCTTCCACTTGGGGGTGAAGAGGTGGTGGCGTGTGTTGGCTCACCTCCCCTCTTCCCTCTTGTTGCTTGTCTTCAGCGTAGCTTTGCTTCACACACACACACACACACACACACACACACACACACACACACACACACACACACACACACACACACACACACACGCTCACACACACACACGCTCACACACACACACACACACACACACACACACACTGCCTGGCTGACATCGTGTCATCTCAACGCGTTTACTTCCATGCAGTCACACACGCACGCACACACACACACACATACACACACACACACGCACACACGCACGCACGCATCTCTCTGTCTGTGTAACGATGCCTTGAATGGCCGGAACAAACAGTGGCAACGAGAAGCCAAACGCAGGTTGGTTGCCCGACCGTCACGTGAGGGACGAAACCCAAGAACAAGGCAGGCGAGAACACGCCACGGATTCGAACACACACACTGACACACACTGACACACAACGCACACACACACACACATACACACACACTAACACACACTCACAGACTCACAGACACACAGACACACAACACACACACACAGACACACAGACACACACACAGACACACACAGACACACACAACACACACATACACACACATACACACAACACACACATACACATAACGCACACACACAGACACACAGCTCAAGTATCACAGGGCAACGAAGCAAAAGGGATCGAGGACGAGGGCGGTGTGGTGGTCGTGGGGCAGCATGTAGATGTTGCCGTTTGGTGCGGCAACAGCGCCATTCCACTTGTACTCGACTGAAGAGACGGAGATGGACGTGATGTCAGTCGTGTTTGTGCTGGTGTTGATGATGAGGCTCGAGGAGGCGCTGTGCGGGGTGGCAAAGATGTATGGGCCGCTGGGGGCAAGGACGGCGCCAACCCACTTGTTGGGCGCGGACGACAGGTCGCCAAGCGTGGTGGTGTCAACGGCATTTGTTGCGGGGTCGATGACGAGCACGGATTTGGCGTTGAACGGAATGCCGTAGACCTTGCCGTTGCTGCCGAGCACGGCGGAGACCCACTTGTACTCGTCGGAGGAGAGGCCTTTGATGGTAGTTGTGTCTGCGGTGTCGGTGGTCGGGTCCACGATGAGAACCGCGCGCTCGCTGGCTGGCACCGCATAGATTTTGCCGTTGTCTGCAAGGACGGCGCCGAACCATTTGTTGTCACCGGAACGCACGCTGATGGTTGTGGCCTGGTCCGTCTCCGTGTCAATCACCAGCACAGCGTCAGCGTTGTCGGGCACGGCGTAGATGTTGCCGTTTGGAGCAAGCACGGCGTCCTCCCACTTGTCTTGACCGGAGACGAAGCCCTTGATGGAGGTCGTGTCCACCGTCTTGGTTTCCGGGTCGATGATGAGCACTGATGTGGCATCCTGCGGCACACAGTAGATCTTGCCGTTTGGCGCGACTGCTGCGCCTGTCCACTTGTTTTCGGCCGAGCCAACGTCGGTGATGGACGTCAGGTCGACTGTGTTGGTGCGTGGGTCGATGATTGGCACGATGGATGAGCTGTACGGGCTTCCATACACCTTGCCATTGTGTGCCAGGACTGTGGAGCGCCACTTGGCGGCGTCATCGCCGAGGCCGTCAATGGTCGTCTCGTCCACACCGCCGTCGCCACGCCTGAGGCACGTCAGCACGCGGTTCATCCTCTCTGCTTGCTGGCGCAGCTCCAGCATCTCCTGCGCTACGTCCACCCCATTCAACAGCACGCGCGTGGTCAGCGGGTCGGTTGTGTTCACGTGCAAGTTGCCCCAGTCGTCCTCCTTCATCGTCGCTGCCTGTGTTTCGAGCATGCCCCACCAGCAGCAGCACACGGCGAGCACCACCGCCATAGCCGCCATCATATCCCCGCCGGAGCTTCGGCGTGTGTTGGTGGGCTTGGTGGGCTTGGTGGGCTCGGTGGGCAGCATCCCTGTCGTCCTGGCCACTCGCATCCTTCTTCTGGCCTGTCTGCGTTCCTGGTGCGTGCAAGCAAGCAAGAGCAGCAGCGCAAAGCGCAAAATGCCACAATTGGCAAGGTATGTGCAATTGGCAAGGTTGCGTTGTGCAAACTGGCTGGGCTGCTTGCTTGGCGATTGGATTGTGTTGTGAGATGTGACTGTCATGGCGTGGCGGTATGGTGCTGGGGTGTGGCATTTACGTCGTTGAACGTGAACTCAATCGCGAATGTGAAGACATATCAGTTAAACGGTAAATGAAAAGAGCAAAAGTGCATGAAGGGGTTGGCGAATCAAATCCACACAGACACACACACACACACACATACACACACACACACACACATACACACACACACACACATACACACACACACATACACACACACACACACACACACACACACACACACACACACACACAGGCGAAGGCACGCAACGCGTGCTACAGGAAGAGCTTCAGCACAGTTGTGCTGTAGTTGCGGCAAACGGCACAGGGCCGGCCCGCCCGAAAGTGCTCGGCACATTCTGCACAGTACAAGTGGCCACAAGGCACGAGCGCGTGGTCCAATGTCGCGCCATCCCTGCACACAACGCAACATTGATCAAATTAGCCACCAAAGCACGCAGTCAGCCATTCATCATACCCACCCAACACACACACACACACACACACACGCACGCACACACAGACACAGACACAACACAGACACAGACGCAGACACAGACACAGACACACACACACACACACACACACACACACACACACACACACACACACACACACACACACACACACACACACACACACACACACACCCTGGGCCTTCAAGGCAGACGGGGCAGGTGGTTGTGCCATGTCGTTGCTGTAACTGGAGCTGTTCCTGCTGCGTCTCCAGCTCAGCAACCCGCCGACGCAGCTTCTCGTTCTCGTCCTCCACGTTGATGGCTTGATTGAACAGGTCAAACTCCTGTTCGGTGGCCCGCACGTTCCGTTGTCGCATCAGATCCTTCACCAGCAACACAAACTCCGACGTGTCTTGATTGCCACGTGCACCGCTCGTGATGGAGGCCGCTGGCGTGTTCCCCACATCGTGGCCGGCTCCTGTGTCAGGCGCGCTCACTCCATCCTCGCCAAACTTGGTCGAGAACACCTGGACCTCCGTGGGCAGCATGCGCTGCAGCTGCCCGCCAATGTCCACGGTGAGCGCGGGCACCGCCTGTACGGCATCGCCGCTCTCCAGTTCACGCGCGGGAATTGGGGCACGTGTGACCCGAGCGTACACAAAGTGCTCGTCCTTTCGAACAGCAATCATCTGCGGCCAATGCAAGGCAGAGTGTGAGCAGGAAGACGTTGCGGGCACTGACACATGCTGTGCATGTCTGTAAAACGAAATTGAAGCCAAAGCCAGCGGAATGACACAACCACACACACACACACACACGAACACACACAGACACATGCACACCTCGCCAAAGTAGAAATCGTGTTCATCGCTCGATTTGAGCTGCGCAGCGTCGATATCCAACAAACGGTGGCCCGGCACGGCGCGTCCGAAATGCGAGCCGTCCTGGCGATGGTGCGCACGCGCGATCCGTCACGTGTGAGGAGAAGGAAAAAATGGGATACGCTGTCATAACCACTTCCAACACACACGCACACACACACACACACACACACATTCACACACACACACACACACACACACACACACCTGCGATGGGATCATGCCGAGGTGATGGGCGATTTCGGTGCACTGCTCAGGCGTAGTTGCCCGCAGCAACGGACCGATAGCAAGGCCACTTCCTGGTGTCAACGACTGGTGTTAAAGCAAGCAATGACAAGTAGTGAGTCACGCGAGGGAGTTAGGAGTGGGGTTGACAACAAGCCGCCTTTGGTCAAACAAACCGATGCATCCAAGACATACATCGTGACAAGGGTGGTGAAAATGCACAACGACAGCCCCCCCCCACTTCCCCCCTGCCATCTCCTCAGGAAGAACACGTGTGTGCTCACGCTCACCTCAGCAAGGCATCTGGCAGCGAGCTCGTAGGGGTCAGCAATGGCACATGCGCTGGCTGTGACCCAGATGGTCTTTGTTGCCTGATCAAGAAAGTATGGCAGTTCGTGTCCACCTCTGCGCACATCCACAGGGTGCGATGACGATGGCAGTCGCACCTCACATCTGCGTAACAGACAGTACACCAGTCCATGTGTGAGCATGAGCTTGTCTCAAATGCAACCACCAAGCACCACAAACGTCGCGCACGCAAGAACCACACACACACGTAATGCAAACACACACACACACACACGCACACATAAACGTCGCGCACGCAAGAACCACACACACACACACACGTAATGCAAACACACACACACACAAACTGACTTGAATTCGATGTGGTCTGTCTCCTGGACCGTAAGGCTGGAGAGCATGGCGAGAACACGCAACGACTGCCCAGGCACAACGTCGCCGTGGTGGCGGTACACCAGCGTCTCAATGACACGTGCGTGGTCCTCCGTGATGCGGAAACGCTGCACCCTGCCGCCTCCGCTGTCACCATCATCGCAACTGCTGGGGCGCGCGCGCACTTTGGTGTGGCAAATGTCGCTGAGGAACGGAATGTCAAGCGGGCGGCACAGGATTTCCGGCACCACATGCGACGTGGCCACGAGCCTTGCCTTGGACAGGTCCACGCGCGTGAGCAGGTGCGGATTGTCTGCAAAGACGAGCTGGTTGATGGGCACCAGGACCGACGACGCGCTCGGCAAGCGCAGGTTGGGGAGGTCGCGGGTTTCTGCTGCAGACAGCGCCACCATGTGCTGCACCACAGTCACCACGCCCACGAGCTGGTTTGGCGTCAACACGCGCCCGCGGCTCGAAGCCGCAATCGCCTCCACCGCGCTGGCCAGCCCTTGTACCGTCACGCGGTCTTCCACGCCAATGGCCGTCAGCAGTGTCTTGAATCTGCTGTACTCGCGCGGAACCTCATGCACAAACGGCGCCAGCTTGCGCTCGCATTGCCAGTAGGCACGCTGGGCGGGCACAAGCTGGCTGTTGCACGGGAGAAGTGGGAGGCGCTTCAGCTGCGAGACGATGTCGCGCGACAGGTGCCCATCGTTCGAATCCATCATGGCTTGGAAGTGCTCCAGGCAGGCAACCACCACGTCCTTTTGGTCCCGCCATGGCAGATGGCTCATGGGCAGGCGAGCGAGCTGTTGAACAATCGTCTCTGGCGGCGGCGGCGACTTGATGCCCAGCAGCTGGCGAACTGTCTGCGGTGGCGTGTGGTCCTCCTCCAGCACAGGCACCACGAGTCCAGCAAGCCTCTCATCGCTCTTCAAGCTGTAGCGTGCGTGTGCGTGTGTGCATCCGTGAATGAGCATCAGAGAATGTGTTTGTGCGTGTACGAGTGTGTGTATGCGTGTGTGTGGGTGCATAGATATGTGTACGTATATGGGTTGGTAGAGCAACGGGCACATCCAGGCAAACGAATATTAACTGATGCCTGGTGACCCGATAACAGCCACCAAAACCACACACACACACACACACACACACACACACACACACACACACACACACACACACACACACACACACACACACACACACACACACACACATACACACACACCAACGCACCAGCAGTCCCGATAGTTGCAGATGGTTGCTGTTCCTTGTGAATCGGTCGCAAACACAAAGCGGCGCGTCCTCAGTTCAGACCAGGCTGCACGCGTCAAATCACGAGCCGTAGCCGCCCACGCTGATAACCTAAACCAAGCAAGCAAGCGCGTCGTCCCGTCAGTACCAGAGAGGCTGCACACACACACACACACACACACACACACACACACACACACACACACACACACACAACAACACACACACACACACAACAACACACCCCAAGTTCGGGCGGGTCTTTGCTATTACAAGGGGGACGCAATCTGTGTGCGCTGCGCGAGGGAACGAGAGGCCAATTGGGACTTTACAGCGCAGCCCGTCAGGCGGCCCTTCAGATTCACTGGTCAAGGTTGCGTTAACCAAGATGAGAATTGGGTGGCACCGTTCGCGACACACACACACACACACACACACACACACACACACACACACACACACACACACACAAAAGCCATACACGCACACACAAAAGCCATACACGCACACACACATCCGCACATGCACACACACACAAAAGCCATACACGCACACACGCACGCACACACACACACATACACACACGCACACAAACGGACAGCCAAGCAATAGACCCACAGCCCTGCCCTCGCTCAAAACCAAACGCACGCTTGACTGAGTTGGATGCAGACGTCTCGGTCAGGCACGTCGCCACTGCCCACCGCTTCATCGTTCTCCTCGCCTTCGTCTCCCTCCTCAGGAGCGTCAGTGCCTTGAACCCCAAACCTGTTCCACCAGTCGTGGACAATGATGCACAGATGCATATTGGTCTGTGGGCCGTCGTCAATGAGCGCGCCTGCTGTCTGCAGCAGCGGCTGCCAGCGCTGGAGCGGGTACGTGTCAGCACACATGGTGCCAGCCGGTGCCAACCGACACGCAAGCTGCACCTTGTCGCTTGGTGAATCGGGGTGCATGAGCTCATTCGCCCGGCGGTAATCGCCCTGCGCCGTCTTAAAGCAGGGCGCAGACTGCAATCGCTCAACAAACGTTGACGCGTTCGCTCGGCAGGCGTCCCACTCGCCCAGGGCCTGGTCCATGATGGTGTGCTGTTCGTCGTGGCCCAGCGCCTCAAACTGCGGCGCAATGCGATACTCCAACAGACTGGGCAGCGATTGCATCTCCATGTCGAGCAGGTCATACAGCTGCTGAGCCCGAGCATCATGGGCCACCAGGACTCCGGCATCGTCGGCGAGCTGTGCCGCGCGCGTCTCTGCACTCGCGACACCGGCAGCCTCGGCAGCACTCAGCAACGTGTCGGCACAGCTCTTGAAGATGTGCAGCTGCTTCAGCCCGTCCAGGCTGGCGCTCGTGTTCTGTAGTGAATGCGCAACGCGGCACAAGTGCTGGTACAGCACGTCGCACTCGGCCGAGTGTTGCTCGCATCGGTCACGCGAGAGCTGCTGCAACGCGTGGCAGGCGGCGAGCCGATCCACAACATACTCCGCCCAGGCCGCTGTCTCGTGCTCCGTTGTTTGTGCGGGGGCGGGTCTTCCGAACAGCATGGATGGGGCACGCTGGTCACCGGCATCATCCACAAAGACGTCATCGCCCAACACGTGCACTCCACACACAATGTTGAGCGCAGCAACAAGCTCACTGGGCATGGTTGAAGCGTGTTCAAGCACCGTGCTGCGTGCGCTCAGCGGCAACACCACGTTGTCTTGTGTCGGAAGGATGACAAAGTCGTTGAGGGGATGTACCCATTCTTCCACAAGCGTGTCCTGTTCCACTTCCGTTCGCGATTGAGCCGCGCGTTGACGGTTGACGTACGTGACCGTGCATCCGTTGATGTGATGCACCAGCAGCTTGAGGCCGGGGAGGATGCGCTGCACTGTTTCTTGCTCCTCGCGGTCCAGGGTGTCCACGTCAGCCTCGGTTCCGCGCCACAGCCACATTGGCATTTGTTGGCGCAGCAGCACAGCCAACAGCGCTGGTGTCAGCGTTTCATGTACATCATATCCCGCTGGGAATGAAGTCACTGCTTGCCCCAGCTCTTGGGAAAAAGTTTCATGGAGCCAGTTCATCGGAAACCCAAACGCAGCAGCCACAGCCTAATCCAGCATACGCACGTCAGTGAGTGAGTGAGTGAGTGAGTGAGTGGGTGGGTGGGTGTGTATGTGGGTTAGGGGAGCGGGAAGCGCAAGGCTGCACAAATTGGCATCGTTCTGTGAATGCCATGAACGTTCAGCACAAACCTGGTACATCACCAGTCCCCCATCTCCACCCCGCTTCACACACACACACACACACACACACACACACACACACACACACACACACACACACACAACAACAACACACACACACACACACACAC
>NW_004754916.1:1322960-1360460 GCF_000188695.1 Salpingoeca rosetta | reverse complement strand
CACGAAGTCGCTCAGCGTCACCGCAGTAAAGGCACCAGATAGCAGCGCCGGCACTGGCAGCGTCACTGCATCCAGCCGACGCGACAGCAGCAGGCCCCGTTCGCCACCAATCGTACACATGCGCTCGCTGCCAACGGCAGGCCGTTTGTTGCCACCACGGCCACCGTTGTCGACGGTGGCGTGGGTGAGCAGCGCAACAGCAGCGCGAGGAAGCGCCCCCGTTTGCTGCATGTAGGTCATCAAGCCCTCGCTCTTGCAGTCGCCGAGTGCAACCGTATCCAACACCTCCCAGCTGTGTCGCACCGTCAAATGGCGACTTGCCGAAGCGGCCCGTCGTCGTCGAGGCGGCGAAGCCTGTTCCGCGCCGGGCTGCGCCAGCCCCTGCTGCTCCACAAGCACATCTTGCGACTGGGCCTGCTGCGACACAGCGTGGGCGGCGTGCACCTGATGTTGTCCACTTGGGGCATGGGCAAGCTCGCTGCTTGTTGGCTGCGGCTGCCGCACAATCACGTTCACGATAACCTTGTAGCGCTGCTGGAGGTTGACGGCGCGGGTGAAGAGCCCCGTGACACCGCTCGTCCGCTGGCCAAGCTGTGCCCGGCTGTCCTGCAGCAGCTTCGCGCGTGGATTGCTCGTGCTGCCTTCGGCAAGCGTCATTGCAGAGGCACTGAACAACAACTGCTCCTGGGAACCGCCCAAGTGACGGCAGCACGTCAGCTGGCGCAGGTGCATGAACCTGCACATGAGACAGCTTGCCACATCACGGAGTTGACTCATCCACCCCTCTGCACACTCCCGGTACTCCTCCAACAACGGCAGCCGAATGATGGTGCCATCAAAGGGGGCAAGCCCATGCGCACCACCATTGTTGCTGGGGTTTCTGTTCGAGTCATCTGCACTGGCATCTCCACCAGCACCATCACCGCCGTTGGGGTCGAATCCAAAGGGCGCAAATGGTGTAAACTGATCTCTGAAGCGCGACACAAGAAGCGGACTGGTTACAAAGTCGTACACACGCCCCTCGACTGGCTCCCGATGGAACGGTGGCATGGCTGCGGCATCTGATGACGAGAAGCGTGCGCGCTCGTCGTCAGCCAAGGGCCCCACGACGTGCAGCGAGTTGCCCGAGAGGACGGCCACCATCTGCGCCACCGCCATTGAGCTCCACAGACCGCCACACTCTGGTGGGTGCTTGAAGATGCCACTCACGCTGTGCGCCACGCGTGGATTGATGATGTTCTCCACATCGCGGCGGCTTAACGGGCGCGGCAACACCACCACCAGCGATGGGCCCTGGCCCTGCGAAAAGCTTGGCTGCAGCATGTGTTGCGCGGGATAATGTGTCGTGTCAAAGAACAGCTTGATGTTTTGCTCCCCAATGGCATCGGCTATGTCAAGGAGCCCTGCAAGTGCCGGCGGCACAGCCACGTCCACACCGCTGGCATCATCGGACGCCAGCACATGCGGCAGACTGCTCAAGTGATGCAGCGTCATCACGGCAGACGTGGCGTTGATGAACTCCTGCAGCGATGGCACACCCAGCTCGGTGGCAACATCCAGCAGCTCCTCGCACAAAAACGCCATCGAGGACGTCGCACCACCGCCAACATGCCGTGAGCCAGCAGCTGCCACTGTTGACGGCGCTGTTTGTTGCTCGCCGATGGCACTGGTTACACCGCCAGTGTCGTCATCGGCACCGTCATCGGCACCGTCATCGGCATCATCGGTGTCGTCGCTGTCACCATCGCTATGCCTTGACTGGAGAAGGTGATGGTCATAAACAAGCTCGTTGGCCGGCACCAGGGATCCACGCATGGTCACAGCCAGCAGCGTTGTGGGCACAGACTGCGCTACGCCGTCACACAGCGAAACCGCGTGACGCACAAGCCTAATGGCCAAAGCCCGTCGTGCACCACTGAGACAGGTGCCCGGCACCGTGTCATCGACCTGCCGCACAACATCACGCGAGTGACGAAAGTCGCGCCCATAAGCGGCCGCCAGGCGCGTGCATGTGCTGGTGCCCGCCTGCTGTGCGGACTCGGCTGCAAGCTCACCCCGCATGGCCTCCAATGCAGCCGTACAGGTGCTGACATTGAACTCGCGCGCAAAGTGGAACATGCGCGGCAGGTGCTCCGTCACCTGTGAACGACGCAGCGCCGCCACCGTTGTTGTGGCATCAGGTGCACACATCCCAAGCCCGTCGTCGTGCGCCCGTGTCACCAACTGCTCCACAGCAGGGACAGAATCCTGCAATGCCTTGCTAACAGCAGCAGCAGTGAATGCATACGGCTCAACAGGAAAGGGCGCGTCTCCCTGGTACACACGCGTGTGTGGAACAAACCCAAACCCAGTCCACACAAGCTCCTCCCAGAGATCGGCCTTGTAGCGGTCGAGCGGATGCGAGAGCAGGGCTGCGTAAAGCTGCACACACGCGGCGCCAACACACCCCAGCACCGCGTCATCGGGATCACGCTCAACGGCAAGGTATGGCGGGAGCATGCTGGCCGTGGTCGGACCGGTGGCGTGTTGGCGTCGTTCGATGCTGGTGTTAGCCGTGTCACCGCGGTTGTCAGAGATGCGAGTATCATCTTCTCGCCGCTCACCTTGCGGCTGCAGGCGTTGCCACGTGTGCGCGTGCACAAATGCCCTGAGCCCACACAGCTGGCGACAGATGATGTCAAAGGGAAGCTGTTCATTCTCCCAGCCAAACGTGCGGGCCACATCGGGCTTCAGCTGAATGGCGGAGATGAGAAACGAACCGCCCAGCACCCACGCTGCATCTCGGTTCCGACACTGCTCGGGTGTCGCACACGATGACATGTACGGATGCGATCCCTCACTGCCCTGTGTCCCGTGTTCATCACCACCATCATCGTCGTCATCACCATCGTCGTCATCAGCAGCATCATTGAGAGGATTCCTATCACCAGTGGCACTCACCACACCAATGGTGGTATCGGCTGCATGGCTGTCGTCGCTGTCAGATTTCCACGGAAGGTGTGGGAGCGGTGGCATGCTCAGCACGGGAATGCACGGCGTCGTGAGCAGCTCAGACTTAAACTCTCGCTCGCACTTGTTGCTCTTTGCCTGTGCCATGTACTCGCTCATGCGCTCGTTCAACAGGCGCAGCAGCATCGTCTCTCGGGGCCACAAGTCGCGCAGGTTAGCTGGGCGGGTGGCGCTCGTGCTCTGTACACCATCCTGCCCACCCTCATCATTGGAGGCCTCAGCGCCAGGGCCACTGCCAGCGCGTCCAGCGTCAGCTGCGCCTGCGTGGTCACTCTCGGCGTCTGCGGCGCTGTCATTGCGAGCGCGCTGTTGCCTCAGCTCTGCACACGCAAACATGATGGTCGCACAGTCTGGCTTCTTCTTCAGACCAGCATCGTAAAGCGCGTCCAGCACCTCGTCCGACGCACGCAACGAGGGATGTGGGAAGAGATGATCGCCTCCCAGCAGCGTCCGCACCTCCGCTGTGCACCGCGGGTCGTGCAGCTCGTTCAACCGAAACAAAACGCCGGCCCCATTGGGCACGCGCCCCGCCATGACACCACCCTCGCCCGCAGCGCCACCTTCTTCGTCGGCACTTGGGCATTCGTTCAGGACTCGTGCCAGCCAGTTCTTCGAGGCAGCGGCACTCGTGGTACGGGTGATGGCAAAGCTGAGAACACGCAAGCGGTCGCTGGTTGGCAGCGCGCCGTACGTGGTGCCGAACATGTGCTCGACAAACGACTCGTGGTCAAGCATGGTGCAGCCCAGTTTTTGCAGCAACGACCGTGTGCTCTCATCATGGCACGCAATGAGCGAGTCGTCACACAGGTCCTGTACGTCCGCGGTGCCACTTGGGGCAACACGCGCCGTCTTATCCTGCAATGTACAGAACGCACGTGGGTGGCATTGTGTTTGCTCCTGGGTTTTCGCTGCAGCGGACGCATACGAGGGGCGCAGTGTGCTGTCGGCACGTGCATGCGAGGCCGACGTGGACACGAGTTCACGTTCAACACCACCACCACCGTCAGGTCCAACGCGGGACCGTGCCGATAACGGCGCTGATCCAGTCCGGCCCACTGCTGTTGTGCGCGCCCCGGATGTTACCGGCGGCTGTGACCTTGTCGCTGCTGCAGATGGGGCCACTGCAGGGGCAGCAACCTGAGGCTCTGCTGTGCCGGTTACTGGTGCGGTTGGTGCGGTGCTGCTGGGAGTGTGTACACCACTGCAAGTGTGCGCTCGGTTTGCGAGCATGAACAGGGGCAGCTG
This sequence comes from Salpingoeca rosetta, assembly GCF_000188695.1. Taxonomy (NCBI): domain Eukaryota; class Choanoflagellata; order Craspedida; family Salpingoecidae; genus Salpingoeca; species Salpingoeca rosetta. The sequence continues at coordinate 1,356,206 of NW_004754916.1, read as the reverse complement.
CTTGAGAGCTGTGCAAGCGTCATCGCTCAGGGCCTGCGTGTGACGGGCAAACGCCTGCATCACGCACGTGCGGTCCGCATCGGACACATTGGCGCGGGCAAACACAGGCGCCAACGGAGCCGTTGTGCTCTCATCACCCTCGTGTCTGGCTGCTCGCTGCCTCGTGGCGTGCAGCAGGGCAACGGCGACCCCGCTGACGGTCCCCGGGTGAATCCCAGAAAGCGGCCACTGCGGTTCTGGCTGCTGTGAATGCCGGTGCTGCTGACGTGGAAGTCGGTGGTCATATGTTGCCGTCAAGGAGCGAATGGTGCTCGCAGCAGCCGTGTGCGGCGTCGTGCAGCCCAGTGTGTCTGTGAGGACGCGCACTGCGGCCCTGTCCAAGAGGTATGGCATGGATAGCACCACTGGTGATTCTCGCGCGTCAAGGGCACGCATGCATCCATCGCTGCAGGGCACAATCGTGCAGCCAGCCAGCTCCCGAACCAAGCGTGGCAGCACACGCTCCGGCTGCTGCTGCCGCTGTGTTCCGCGCTCCCTTTGGGCAATTGTCGACATGACGTTCCAAAACTGATCAAGCCACGTGGCAACGGGGACGGGCGCTGAGCGTGTGCCGCTGACACTGCCGTGTGCATTACCTTGTGCGACTGCACGGCCTGGCACAGGAGAAACAATCACCCAGTCCTTCATCGGCACACCTCCACACGACAAAGGGCGTTGGTGTGGGTCACGGCCGTGAGCCGTTGTTCCCGCATTGCGTCTCGTGGCATCGCTGGCGGGATTTGGGGTACGCCGCAGCGCTTCCGCCATCACCGTGGAGGCAAGACAGGCTGCCGTGTGCAGCGACAGCACGCGCGCGTCAAACAGCTCCAGCTCCGAAATGCGCTCGAAGAACCAGGCAATGCCTACATCGTTACACCAGCTCGCGACGACACGGTGGGGCACCGCACGAAACAGCCCACGCATGCGTGAATCCCCGTTGAGGAGGACCAGAAACTGTGCCGCTGTGTCGTGTCCCATATCCGCACCGTCCGGGGCCGTGCTCGCGTCATCATCGCCGTCACGTGCGTCTTCGGGATCCTCAAACCGCTTGACGCCTCCTGCCTCGTCCACCAGCAGCGGCACGCCCTGCATCGCCCGCAATCGCGCCGGTGGGGTGTCGCAGTCCCAATCCGACAGCACATACGCCAGCAGATGCCGCTGTTGCTGTGATGAGAGTTTTGACTGGATGGCAGGCGGCTCCACATCACGCAGAAGCGCCCGTGTTTGTGCAGGTGTCATCACCCGCGCCACGTCCTCCCCGTGCACATCGACAGCCGCGGCAATGAGTTCCTCGGGCGCATGCACAACTGGGACCTCAAGAGCGTCGAAGCACGCCACCACCTCCACTGGGCAGTCAGCCGGCAGCAAATACACGGCGCTGAGCACGCGCAAAACCAAGTCGGCTGCTGTCGCTGCTGAGGCCTTCACGGTGTTGTTGCCTTCAGCACCGCGGTGATCCAGCACGGGAAGGAGCGCATTGGTGGCCATTGCTTCGTGCACGCACGCGGTGAGCTTGGCCCACATGGGCTCTGGCTTGTGCGGAGGGAACAGGGTGAAGTACACGCGCGTCAGGGCTGTGTTTCGGTCCTGCAGTGCCTGCTGAGCCGCACCACCACTGGAGATGGTCAAGTGGAGATTGCACTGGAGCGCCGCAAACGCCACTTGCATCAGCCGGACGTACGCAGATGCACACGTGTCCCGCAGCAGCTCCTCATTCCACTCCTAGCAATTGGGGGACGGCAGGTGAAACGTCGTGGGTTAGAGTTTGCACAAGTTGACATGAGAACAAATCACGCTCATGTCAGAGACAAACAACCGAGCATTTGTTGAGCACAATACTACAACGCGAGATGAAACACACAACACAACAGTGTGTGTTGTGCACACGAAACACACGAACACACACACACACACACGAACACATGCACACACACACATGTACACACACACACGAACACATGCACACACACATGTACACACACACGAACACATGCACACACACGAACACATGCACACATGTACAGTTTTTCACAACATCCTCCTCCCCAAAACACACCAGCCGGGCTCACCACTCGCTGGCGCCCGTCGCCAGTGACGTCGCGTCCAGACCAAAGGTCGCGGCGGTTGTCCGAAATTTCAAACATCCCGTTGATGTTCACGGGTAGCGGTGTGTACACCGGAAGCGGCAGCGTCACAAACAGCTTCCCCACCACCGCATGCTCCTGCCCATAGCCAGGCGCCAACCACAACATTGCGGCAGCGGAAGCATCATGACTGCTGCCTGTGCCATCGTCGCCGTCGTCGGCACCGCCACCACCACCACCTCCACCTTGGGTGTGATGCTCTGGCACTTGAGCAGCCTGCAACAGCACAGAGAGTGGTGTGGCCACACTCGCCCAGGGTATGAGCTTGAGGTCACTCTCGCGCGCACGCTGCAAAGCGCGGCCATCACCCACCGTGCCAACCACCAACCACGTGATGTCACGCAGGTGTTGCAAGTCGGATGCGGCTTCACTTTCGTCGTCGGCACCACCACCAGCACGGGCACCAGCTTGCCCTCGAGCAGCGCCATTGTCTTGGTCGCCATCGCCAACCCGCAGCTGGATGCGCCGCGTCAGCACGCAGCAGCGGTCGGTGCAGGATTCAAGGCGGGTGAGAAACTCCGGCAAAGCAATGTTGTCTGCGCGCGCACTCGCCTTCATCTGGGCCCATGTCATCTCCATCAAGCGCTCGCCAGAGAGCGCAGCACAGGTGGTTGCCGGCACAACGCCTGCGCCGTGCCCGTCTTCCACGCTGCCTGCATCTTGGTGCGTTGCTGTGGACAACGTTGGCTGAACCAGATCAGCTGGGCCGCGCACAATGGTCTCGGCCGTGACGGCAGCGCTGTAGAGCTGCGTCTGGTTGCCGCTAGCGTCTTCAAGCAACACGGTCACCTCCTTCAGCCCGTTCATGAACAGCAGCATGTCGCGCACGTGCTCTTGGAACGCGCCAAGAAGCTTCATCACATCTTCGTGTGTGTACGGCGTCTTCTTGATGTCGCTCGCGGCTGCTGCTTCAGCTGTGCGCAGCGGAAACCGGAACAGGGTCCCCCTGAACCGCTGTCTGGACAGATCCGCACCAGCATCGTGGCGCCCAGCAAACGGCGCAAACTGGTCGGCAAAGTTGCGCTGCACAAGGGGGCGGCCCTTGAGCCGCATCTTTGTGCCCGGCCCAAGCACGGTGATGGCTGGTGGGAGGTAGCGCTTGTGCGGGTCAAGAATGACAAAGTCGTCGCCGCTGAGGATGAAGGGCACGTCTGTGAAGTGGTAGATGGAGTTGAAGCCGACGCCGAAGCGCCCCGTGGTGGCCGGGTCGTCCTTCTTCTTGCTCTGCGCCAGATTGGCCAGGTTTTCAAAGTCGCGGTCCCGAAACAGCGCATCGTTGTACACGTACAGCGCAGGGCCTTGCCACCTGCCCATCTCCGTGCTGAAGAGCGACTGGCTGCCGTATTGCCGCCGCGAATAGACGATGGTCATGGTGGTGGCGCCTGCATCGTCGGCGTTCTGCAGCAGCTCCTTGAAGATGGCGGGGCCGTCCGGGTAGTTGGTCACCAGGTTGCGCAGGCGGGCCGTCAGCTTCTCCACCTGCCCGTACGGCGTGAAGGTGTCGTTCCCCAGCACGGAGGACATGAGGGATCGAACGCCCACGACCGCCGCCACTGTGTTGGAGATGTTGGGATGAACCTCTTGCACGTCAAATCCTGAAGCGGTGGGTGGGGTTGTTGCTGGTGTTGTTGGCGTCGCGAGTGCTGCGACTCGAGACGAGGCGGATGGGTTGTGGCTGTAGACGCTGTCGTTGTAGACGAGCTGGCTGGCTGCTGTCATCACAGCACGGTCGTCTGGCACCGCGACGCAAAAGTCGCTGCCCACGTCACGCACTTTGGAAATGTGAAGGAGCACGTAGCACACCGCCTCCAACGTTTGCGGGGACAACGGCTGCACGCTGTGTGACACCAAAGCGCCGGCACCAGCGCGCTGCACGCCACGATCACGCGCAATGCCTCCGGCATCGTCTTCATCGTCCTCTTCGCTGGCACTGTCATCACTGTCATCATCGCCATCGTGCTGGTCATCTCCGTCACGTGCAAGTTGCTTCACTTCATCTGCAAGGTGTGCGTTGTCTGGCCTGTTGTGCTGCCGGCGCCAGACATCCTGAAGGTACTCCACAAACGTGGCTGTATCAAACTCCGCTTTGACGCCCAACGAATCCAGGAGACGCTGATAGCGGCACAATTGAAAGGGCACGACAGCGAGGTAAGGCGCCAAGTCGTACGAACACGCCATGGCCACCTTGGTTGGTGGCATGAAGCGAGTTCCGCACCACACGACGCGTCGCCCCAGCAGCTTTGTCAACCACGGCGGCGAATGCGTCGTTGGTGCCTTGGCGGCAATGTCATTGTTCAGCACCTCATACATGTGACCACAGTGATTGTTGATGCAAGTCGTCATTGCTTGCACACTCCACTGAACTTCAGCCGCAGCTGTTGATCCGTCGCGCACATCGGTGCCATCAGCGTGTTGCTCCTGCTCTCGCTGGGGCTCTTGCTGCTGATTTTGCTGTTCTTGTTCTTGCTCCCGCTCTTGTTGGCCTTTCTCTGGCTGCTGATGTTGCTGTGGTTGCTGTGCAAGTTGTCGGCGGTGTTCACCAAGCACAGTGCTGTATGCAAGCAACTGCTCCGCCACGTCGTCGGGAGTGACTGTTTGCAGGCCAAGCGTGTCCAGCACCGTTGGGTTTGACAGCTGCACGGCGGCACAGGGTCGGCGGTGCGACACAAGCGGCAGCACGGATTCATCACAGAGATCAACTGGCCGAAACAGCTGTTGAGGCGTGGTAGTGGTGGTGGTGGTGGTGGTGGTGGTGGTGGTGATGGTGGTGGCGCTCGCGCCACTGTTCTCTTGGTCTTCATCATCACCGCTGGATTGGTCGTTGCACCCTTCCTTGGCGCCACCCGCAGTTGCTCTGAACACGGCGGGCATAGGAACACCCAGACGCGTGTATGGGTTTGCACTGGCCTCTGTACTGTCGAGTGCAGACGCATCTGCCATTCCTGCGCCAGAACTCTCGTCGTCGTCGTCGTCGTCGTCGTCGTCGTCGTCGTCGTCGTCGCGGTTGTGCACGTCGCCACCACCATGGCTGTCCTCATGCGCATGCCAGGGAACAACAGCCGCCATCCAAGGCTCGTTGCGTAGGATGCTGCAGAACTCGTCCTTGGTCACTGCGCGCTGTCCTGCGGTCGATGATGACGACGTCGTTGCTGACGGCAGCCCACCACTCACGAACCGCTTAAACTTGCACACAAACGTATCTTTCTTCGGAAACAGGGTTGCCCACTGCTGATCAATGTATCTTGCCAGCTTGATGGACAGCTCCCACCGCTGCTGCTGTTCAGGGGATGATGACGCGGTGCTAGAAGCAGGGTCGTCTGTGCTCGGGTGGGCAAGCGAGTGCACAATCTTGATGATGCCAGCTGGGGTGAACTGCTTCTGGAGGCCAAGGTATCGCCGCAGCACGCGCATGGCGTGCGGGTTCGCTGCCACAATGGCGTGCGGCATGAATTGGGCGGTGTCAATCAGGTCTGGCAACGCGTCGACCTCGGGATCATACAAATCACGCGGCGTCTGCAACCGGCCGCTGTTTGTCGGCACGAATGCAGACACCATCAGCCTGCTGCCGATGCTGGCGTTGGCGTTGGCAGACAGTTTGGGCTCGACGAGACCGAGCAGCGTCGCACAGGCGCGCGCAGCCGTGTCAAGCAGCTGCTGTTGCAGGCTGCTGCTGGCCGAAGCCTTGCCACTAGATGGCTGCTGCTCGCTGGAGAGAAAGTCCAGTGTGTCATGCAGCAGCAAGGCATGGATGGGCGTTTCAGGCACCTGTAGCATGCGGTGAAGCAGGCATCGTGTCTCCCGTCGCTGTGCGTGCAAGTAACGGCGCCGCTTTAGCACAGGAAGAACGGTCTCCAGCACACCGCGGTCGTCCATCACACTCTCTGGTAAGATGCTAACGCCGCCAGCATCATCGACGGCGGTGCTCGCCGCTCCTGCGCTGTTACCACGTGCTGCTGCTGCTGCTGATGATGATGATGATGCTGTTGCTGCTGTTGATGATGATGATGATGACGATGGGAGCTCACACAGAGCCACCGGCTTGCTGTTGTCGTCGCCATCACACTCACCATCACCGCCACTGTCATCGTCGGTTGCATCACTGTCATCCACATCCTCACCCGCATCATCGTCTCCACCTGCGTTACCATCGCCAGCACAGGCTGCACGGTGCATTGCTGCTTTCTGCTCCACAAAGTGAAACAGCGGCAAGCGCCTGAGACTCGCAAGGCTGGCTGGTTCCAGTGCAGATGCCGATCCGAGGAAAGACACAATCACGCTGCGATCGTGCGGCGTGAGCCTTGGCGGTTGTGGTGACGACGGTTGATTGGGGGACACGGCGATGGTGGATGCAAGCGCAGCAACAACGCCGTTGGCGGTGGGAGGGACGAGGCAAGGGACGCGGGCAGCAACGTCAGCCGGGAAGAGGGGTTGAAGGTGCGGGTGCAGACAGCTGCATCCGGCAGCGCGCAGTGCCTTCACCAACGCATCGTGCAGCCCGTTGAAAGTGGAGAACACACGGGGTGCTGTGTCGTTTGGCGTGACCACCTTCCCCTCGTCGTCCAAAATGAGGCTGAGGTGGCCTGCGACGCGAACGACAGCCGCTGCTGCCTCTGGACCACGCTGTTGATGATGGCGGTGGTGGCGGTGGTGGTGATGTGCGTGACTCCTAGCGTTTGTGCCGTTGGTCTCCTGATCGGCAGCGTCGGTGAGGTCAAGCAACAGACGCCACACGTTGGCCAACCAGGAAGCAGCAGATTCCGCGTCGTCATCCTCGTCCTCATCGCCATCGCTGTCACCGTCCTGACTGTCATTCTTCTCGACATTGGTATCGTCATCCTCGTCATCATCATCATCATCATCATCATCGCCATTGCTATCAACATCCTCACGGTGATGATCATGGCGGTCATTCGACAGAAGAACGGGCAGGGAAGAGTTGGGCGTGCGATGATGCAGCACGTCGCTGATGATGGCGGCTGCTGATTCAAGCGTCAACAGCGACAACTGGCATTCACCACATGCAACCGCGGTGTCTGTCTTCAGTCGAGCAAACAGATCACTGTCTCTGCTCACAATGGCATGCACAATGGCCACGGCGGATGACGACTGCGCTGGTGCCTGCAGTGTGGCAGTCGTGGCACCACTCGCAACGGACCCTTGAGCTACAGACTGCGGGTGGTGAGGCTGCTGCTGCTCATGCTGATGCTCATGCACATGCTCATGTACATCGCCACTGCTTGTGCTGTTGCTAAGCGGCGTTCCCAAGAGAGTGTGGTGCTGTTGTGGGGACAGCAGGATGATGCGCTCGTGCGTTGACCATTGCTGCCTGTGTCCTGGGTCCACAGCGGCAACGGTGCCGGTTGTGAGCGGGAAGATGGGCAGATTGGCAATGTCGCGAACGCCCCACGTGGCTTGGCGCAGCAGAAACGTGAGCAGGGCGTGGGCTTCATGTGGTGCAGGCGGCGGTTGAATGGCGTGCTGTTGCAGCAGCGTGCGCAGATGCCGCGGATCCAATACAACAGCGGCAGCGTCGGCGTCACCACTCGCCGTGCTTGCATGCACGAGACCGTCACGCACATGTTCGGGAACAATGCAGATGTTGTCTGGGAACGCGCGAGTCAGCAGCGACGTGAGCATTGCGTCTGCTGGCGATGTAGGTGACGGCGTGAACAGCACAACCTCGTCCCTGTGCAACTGCGCCCATTTGGTGGCCGTTGGTAAGAGTGTGCGCTGTGCAGCCTGCGTGTACACGCGCTGTGCAAGCAGCGACCACGGCGGCTTGAGGGCGTGCGTGTTGGGCCAGACGCTGAAGTAGCGAGTGCGACTGAAGGTGGTGCTGGTCGGCGGCAGCGCAGTGGCAATGATGGCCAGCGCGTCCAGGAACAGCGAGCACACGCCGTCCTCAAGCAGCACCCGGTTCCACTCTGCAACATGCATCCGCGGGCGAGAATGAGTTGGGGGTTGGGGGAATTGCGTGAGGATGCGCGGTGTGTGTGTGTGTGTGTGTGTGTGTGTGTGTGTGTGTGTGTGTGTGTGTGTGTGTGTGTGTGTGTGTGTGTGTGTGTGTGTGTGTATGTGTGTGTGTGTGTGTGTGTGTGTGTGTGTGTGAGGGAAAGTGTGGGGGAAAGTGTGCGGTGTGTAAGCACGTGTAAGTGTGTGCGGTGTCTGGAGTCGGGAAGGTGCCACGTGCAAGGGAGGAACCGTGTGCTACACACACACACACACACACACACACACACACACACACACACACACACACACATACATGCACAACCGTGCACACGCACACGCACACAATTACACACACACACGCACGCACACACACACGCACACAGACAGCATGCGGACCTGCTTTGTCGAGGGCGCCGCCTGTGAGGCCCTCGCCATAGAAGATCTCACGGCGGTTGGACGAAATCTGGAAGAAGCCGTTCACGTGGATGGGAAGCGAGGTGGCGACGGGCAGAGGGAGAAACACATAGGCATGACCATTGCTCGCGCATGGATGTGCGAGGAGCCGTATCACTTCCTCCATGGATGTGCTGGTGCTGCTGGACCGGAACCACCCCCGCTGCTGCTTCTTCTTCTTCGTGATTGCGGCCATCTTCGTGCCATCATCATCACTAGCATCACCGCGACCACCATTACCGCCACCTTTCCCACAATCATCATCATCATCATCATCGCCATGGCCGCTTGTGAGGCGGAGAGCAACGCCAGCAAACGGCACCAGCGATGCGTTGACGCTGTTGTTTGGTGAATTTGCAAGGTCGAGCGACTCACCAGTACCAAGACCCTGCACCACCAGATGGCACGTGGTCACGGCCCGTCCTGCCTTGTCGTCATAGCGCTCGTCCGTCCACTCAAACCGCACGTGTGCCAGCAGGGCAGCCCTCAAGGTGGCGGCAGCGGCTGCGTCCGAGGGGAGCGGGGACGGGATGGTGGACATGAGGCGCCGGCTGTCGACGAGTGACCTGGCAGCTTTGGTGTGCGGTGGAATGGGCAGCGGGCGCCCGTCAACGCTGCAGTTGTACAGGGGCACCTGATCCCCAGCTTCTGTGATGATGGACACGTGCAGCTCTCGCACGTGTCGGAGAAACAGTAGCATGTGCGGCGCCTCCGCGGCCAGGGTGTCGAGCAGCGAGAGCATGGAGTCGATGGTGTGGCAGGACGACGACAGCTCGCTCGCTGCTGTGCGCAGGGGAAGGCGGAACAGGGTTCCTTTGAAGTCCGCAGTCATGGTGCATCCAAAGGCGCGCATTGTCGCCCATGTGTCCTCGTACTTGCCGTCGCGCTCATGCTTGGACGTGAACTGTGGTGGTGGTGGTGGTGGTGGTGGTGAGAGAGAGAGAAAGGGGGAGAAGAAGAATACGTGAATGTGGGGTTAGGGGAAGGGAGGAGGAACAAACGGGCAGTTGACGCCGGAGCACGCGGCACAAGGAGTGTGGCTGCGTGAAGCGAGACGACGCGCGCAGCATGCAAGCACGCACGCACACAAAATGCACTCACATTGATATACATGCCGAACACCACACGATACACACTCGCACGCCCACACACCACAACGCACAAGGTAACGCAGGTTTAACGCAAGCTCATGCAAGCACACAACACATTATTCGCGGGCTCACCTTCACTCTGCGCCCCTCCGTGCCGAGAGAGGATTTGTGGGGGTCGAAGACAACGTAATAGTTGCGGCTGACGAAGGACGGCAGGTCTGTGATGTGATACACAGAGTTGAAGCCGAGCCCAAAGCGGCCAACTTTGGTCGTGTCGGCCTGCTTGCTGCTGCGGCAGATGTTCTTGATGCTGAATGCAAACACATGAAGGTGTGGGGTAAGGAGAGGTGAATGCAAGTGTGGGTTACGTGAGAAACGTACATCACCAATCGGTGCGCGAGGTGTGTGTGTGTGTGTGCGTGTGTGTGTGTGTGTGTGTGTGTGTGTGTGTGTGTGTGTGTGTATGTGTGTGTGTGTGTGTGCGTGCGTGTGCGTGTGTGTTGTTTGAGAAAAGCGCTGGCGTTGTGTGCATGACGCTGGACAAGAGCACAGGATCACAAGCGAACAATCCATAATAGTGCGCACGAATGTGCGTTCTCACCTTGTGAAATCTTCGTCTGAGAAGACCGAGTCGTTGTAGCAGAGGAGGGCTGGCCCTTGGAACTTGCCTGTGTCTGGGAACCGCAGCTTCTCGGTTCCAAACTGCCTCTTATCCAACGCGATCCGCACGCCTGTGTGTGTGTGTGTGTGTGTGTGTGTGTGTGTGTGTGTGTGTGTGTGTGTGTGTGTGTGTGTGTGTGTGTGTGCGTGTGTGTGCGATGAGGCGAAGAGTGTAGGGAACATGGCATGAGAGGGGATTGAGTCAATGAGAATGTCATCTTGAGTCAAGCTGGGTTAGGTGAGCATAGCCACTTTGTAACACCTCACAAAGCATCCTGGTGAACAAGGAATGCAAGCACGCACGCAAACACAAATGTACACATGCAGGCAAGCGCGCCTCTCGGGATGGAAGCTAGTACGCACATGTGGCTTCAGCATCGTCGGCGTTTTGGATGAGCTCTTTGATGACACTGGTGCCTTCAGGATAGTCGCACAGGATTTGCCTGTGGAACAAGCGACGTTTGGGGGGGCGGGTAATCAACTCATAAGACAATCGAAGTTGCGGTGAACGGATCGGCAGCCCAGGTGGCTGTGCATGCGCCAAGACCACTGCGACGCTCACACCCACAGACACACACAAGCACACAAACACGCGCGCGCACACAAGCACACACACACACAAGCACACACGCACGCACACACACACTCTCTCTCACACACACAAGCGCGCGCACACACACACACACAAGCGCGCGCACACACACATACCTGATCTGGCCTGTGAGGGACACCTGCTGGCCAAAGTCCTCTTCCTCGCCTTCAGAGGATGACGAGGACATGGTGAAGCGAGGTAGCGCGTCGAAGGGTGATCTATAACACTTCTTTGATGGATGGCTGGTCTGTGGACGGACGTGGACGCGCTGCGAGTGGAGCTGACACGCAGTCACACACACACGACCCGCTGCGCTGCTGTGGTGTGTGCAGTTGTCCTCCAAAGCAACTCCGCTGTTGCTTGTGACTCAGCCGTGAATTTATGCTGTTGTAACCTGTTGTTCAACATGAGCGACGTTCGCCAACGCTGCTTGCAGAAGCTGAAGGTGCTCAGCGCGAGCCAGCAGAGCGTGGAAACGGTCTCGCTCTGGTTCCTGCACCACAAGGACGCTGTTGACCAGTGTGTCGCAGCCTGGCGTGATGCCGTCAAAGCAGGTACCTGTGTGTGTGTGTGTGTGTGTGTGTGTGTGTGTGTGTGTGTGTGTGTGTGTGTGTGTGTGTGTGTGTGTGTGTGTGTGTGTGTGTGTGTGTGTGTTTGAGTGTGTGTGCGCGCGCGTGTGTGTGCGTGCGCGCGTGTGTGTGCGTGCGTGCGTATCTGTCTCTGTATCTCTCTGTGTGTATGTGTGTGTGTGCGTACGTGTGTTTCCGTTTCCGTGCTAGTCGCTGTGCTTCATCTGCGCCATGCCTCATGTGTGCGCGTACGGACCATGAGCCACCTCCAGCTGCATGCTCACCACCGACTGCTTGACATGTTGTGTTTCACAGCTGCGCCTGGAAAGAGGCTGCCCCTGTTCTACCTGGCAAACCACGTTGTGCACCTTGCTCGACAAAAGGCTCCCAGCTACGTGCCCAAACTCGGGAGCGCGGCAATCAACGCAGCAAAGCTGCTGGCTAGGTGAGCTTGCACGTCAGCCAGCTGTCTTTGATGTCATGCGTGTGCTGCGTTGCACTGCGCTCACTGTTCTGCATTCCCCCAATCCATGTCTCGCATCACGGCAGTAACGGCAGTGGATCCGAGAAGAAAGGTGTGCTGAGGATCTTAGGCATCTGGCGGGAGCGCAACCTCTACGACAAGGATTACCTGGACGAGTTTGAGTCCATTCTGAGTCAGTTGCATGTGTGTGTGTGTGTGTGTGTTGAAACGAGGGAGGCTTCATGCCATGGCTTGACCAGCAAAGGCATCCTGCTTGTGGACTGACTGCCCCTTGTGGCTGCTTGTGTGATGTGTGCGCTTGGCAGAGTCTTCATCGTCTGCTCCGTCAAGTAGTGGTGCAAAGGGCATCAGTGGCTCAAGTGACGGCAAGGCGAAGCGAGCACACAGTGCATCGGTACGTGTGTGTATGTATGTATGTATGTGTGTGTGCGTGCGTGTGTGTGTGTGTGCGTGTGTGTGTATGTGTGTATACAATACGTGTGTGAATGTGTATGTGTATGTGTGTGTGTGTGTGCGTGTTGTGTGTATGTGTGTATGTGCGTGTGCGTGTGTGCATGTGTGTGTGTGTGTGTGTGTGTGTGTGTGTGTGTGTGTGGTTCGCCCATGCGTTTTGCATGGACTTACCCCCTTGTTTGTCTTTTCTGCAGGCGAAGGATGTGTTGAAGGTACTGGACGATATGAACAGCACCGCCATGTCAGATCTGGAACAGCAAGTCGCAAGTCAGTGCTCTGTACCCTGTGCACGTGTGACTTTTCTCGTGCCCGACGTGTTCCTGTGCGTGTGTCCATCCATCTGCGCGGTGATCTACCTTTGTGATCTGTGTATCAGTTTACCTTTGTGTCTGCCAGTGCGCTTGTGCGCGTGCGTGTGTGTGTGTGTGTGTGTGTGTGTGTGTGTGTGTGTGTGCGTGTGTGTGTGTGTGTGTGTGCCTGCCATTTTAGTGATGTGCTCTGCATATTTACAACCTTTGACACGACTAAGTCACTGTTGCGTGATTGGTTGTGATGCAGAGATTCCAAAACACTTTTTCTCGGGTGACGCGCCGCTCTCCGTTCACGGTATTCAAGCGGCTGCAATGTGACGGCCGTGGTGAAGTGTGGAAAGCACCTGTTGATTCTCTTTGATCACTTTGCACTGACACCCGGACAACAGCCCTTACAAATACACATGCGTACACGCACACGCACACGCACGCACGTGCAGACAAGGCAGCGGGGCAAGACATGCTGTCGGCGATACAACAGGCAGGGACATCGCTCGCAAAGCTCCAAGGTGCGTTGGCGGGAGAGGGAGGGGACTCGAAGGTGTTGTAAGCTCATCCTTCAAACTCATGCACCACACATACTCACGCACACACACACACACACACACACACACACACACACACACACACACACACACACACACACACACACACACACACACACACACATACACGTTTCCGCCCCTTGCTTCTCACCTCCTTCCCCTTCTCAACGCCACCACCATCACCGTGTGCACCATGGCGATGCCTGCATGCACAATTCTGCACGATACTGCATGATGCGTCGGGCGCGAAAGGCGGACTGTCGGCGGAGGTGGAGGACAGATACCTGCTCGTGCGCAACATCAAGGGCACGACAGCAACGCTCACAAAACACATTGACGCAGCGCGCCGCTTGCTCTCCGTACGTGCTCGTGCCTGCCTGCCTTTGTTTGTTTGTTTGTTTGTTTGTGTGTGTGTGTGTGTGTGTGTGCGTGTCTGTGTGAGTGTATGTATATGTGCGTGTGCGTGTGTGTATGTGTATGTGTGTATGTACACGTTACAGCCTTGGAGTGACTGCTTATGAACTGTGTTTTGTGTGTACCCTCGCCCCATTCACTATCCTCCCCATCATCACCACCACCAATCATCATCATCAGGAGTGCGAGGGCAAGCAGGCACAGCTAAACAACGTCGTCACTGCCATCGACCGCAAACGCCCCGAGCTGCAGAAGAAGGTGCGGGCGTGTGGCTGATTTGGAATAATGGTGGATCGTGATGATCGCGAGGTGGTTGGTCTTGTCGTGCTTTGTTGTGTTGAGCAGACGCAGGCAGGGTGTGGCTGCTTGTGCTTGCCTGTGTCTCTGTGCGTGTTTTCAGTGCATTGCATCACCCCATCCTGCAGCCTCGCTTGTCCACCGTCCTCAACAACAACATCACATGTACGTGCACGTGCGTTGAATTGTTGCCGCCAGGAGCGGGAGGAACAGCAACAGCGACAGCAACAGCAACAGAGACAACAAGAACAACAGAGACAACAGCAGCGACAGGAGGCCGCCAGCCGACCACCACCACGTGCGAGGCGCGGATTCGACACCCGCCCACCACCAGCATCAGCATCAGCACCAGCACCCGTGCCATTGCCAGTGCCAGCAGCGTATCATCAGCACCATCAGCCGCACTTTGCACCACCTGCAGCACACGCGATGGAGGCGCCACCGCACCGCGACTACGAAGGCCATCATCCGCCACACCATCCGCCTCCCCGTCAGCCCAGCGATGGGCTGCTTCGTGAGCCGCCCACTGCTCACCACCACCACCCAGCGCCAACACACCATCAGCCCTTCCCGCCTCCCCACCACCACCACCAGCACCACCAGCCGCCGCCACCACCTTTCCATCACCACCATCACCAGCAACACGCACCACCGGGCACTTACGGGCGGCACCCGTACCCACGCTGATGTTCGGTGGCGATGGTGGTGGTGGTTGATTGTTTGCTTTGCTTGTGTGTGTGTGTGTGTGTGTGTGTGTGTGTGTGTGTGTGTGTGTGTGTGTGTGTGTGTGTGTGTGTGTGTGTGTGTGTGGTGAGTTGGTGCACGTGCAAACTTGCATGTCAACTCTGTGCCAACAACCGTACGCAAGCATGTGCGCCAAAGGCAGCAGTCATGCGTGCTCACTTGTCTCGCTGCACGGTCTTGCTCGAGCGGAGATATGCCGCAGCGCCGAGAAGCGCAACGACGACGGCGATGAACAGCGACAGCATCAGTGCATCGCCCTGAGGAGGGGGAGGGGGGAGGGCGTGAGTGTGTGTGTGTGAGGCGTATGTTCGTGAGTGTACGTGGATGTGGGTGTGAGGGTGTAACATTGCATGTGTCGAGGTACCAACGCACACACAACTGCGCAAGCGAGCCCGAAGAAACACCAACATGTGTGTGTGTGTATGTGTGTGTGTGTGCACGTACGGCTGTCATGTTGTAATGCTTCTTCAGCGTGTCCGACACCTGATATCATCAGCACCATTACAAATGACACAAGTTTCAGCCAAAGGTATTTCTGACGTGTCAATTCCGGTCCGAACTGCTGCAAACAACGACAACAGCGGCAACGACAACGGCACATCCTCACCACCACCATGTTCATCACCATCAACACCATCATCGCCATCAACAACAGCAACCCCGCCACAAGCTCGGTGACTGACCAGGCCAATGAGGTACGGGCTGAACGCGTCGCCGAGGAGATGAGTCATCAGGATGTTGACGGCCTCAGCAGAGGCGCGCTGTGGTGACGGCAGTGGTGTTGGCGATATGAGCACGTGAGTGCGACAAAAGCCGTCATTCGGAGAGAAGTGTAAGAAGATGCAAGACAGCTCATCATGCATCACAACACAAACGCACGCGCTGCGGGACGATGACGTAGAGGGTGATGGCGGCAGACGGCGCCCAGTTGAGGCACAGCGCAATCTGCACAGGGGGGGGGGGAATATGTGGCAGGGGTTGAATGTGAATTGACAAGGGTAGTCATGTAAACGCACGTACATGCGAGCACACACACACACACACACACACTCACAAACACACACACACACACACTCACAAACACACACACAAACACATGTGTTCGAGCGCACCTCTCCGAGGACGATTGTGAGCCAGAAGAGGGGCATACTGTATGATGCGATGGGGATGGAGATGCCCATGAAGAACACGGCAAGCAGCATCCCCACGCCGCAGATGTACGAGTCAATCGCACCCGTTCGCGGCGCGTACCGCTGCGGTGGTGGTGGTGGTGGTGGTGCAAGCGGTGGTGGTGGTGCAAGCGGCGGCGGTTGTGTGAGACGAGTGGTGGTGATGTAGTGGGGCGTGAGACAAACACAAGCAGGCATGAAAATGTGCGCTGATGCAAAAGCACACACACACAAACACACACACACAAACACACACACACAAACACACACACACAAACACACACACACACAAACACACACACACACAAACACAAGCACGCACACACGCACACACACACACACATGCGCGCGCGCCAACCTTTGAGAGCCAGGATCCGCCCAGGGTGCCGATGATGCCAGCAGCGCACGTGACGGCACCGAAAGCGAGCGCCGCCGTTGCCGAGCTCATGCTGCTGCCGGCCTCGTGCGCCTGGCGATACACAAACGTGGGCGCCCACTGGGCCATGGCGCCCGAGGTGAAGGTGACGGCGGTGAAGCCGAGCGTGGACCAGATGAACGTCGGGACGCGAAGAATGCCGCGCACATCGTCAAGAAACGCCTCCAGCCCGCTGGCGCTGTTCTTGGCTGCACGTCATGCACGTGGTGGTGGTGTTCATGGTGGTGAAAAATGATGTGAGGATGATGATGATGTGTGAGGTGGTGGCAGGCCGGGGTGATTTGCAATTCGCTCGTTCAGCGAACCGACAGGACATGGGACCTTACCATCTTCGTGTGCGTGCCCGTCGCTGGCGCCACGTGGTGGATCGCGCGTGAAGAAGAACAGCGCAAGGGCCAGCGCCAGCCCAACTGCAGCCACATGGCGGGGTGTGTGCGTGCGTGTGTGTGTGTGTGTGTGTGTGTGTGTGTGTGTGTGTGTGTGTGTGTGTGTGTGTGTGTGTGTGTGTGTGTGTGTGTGTATGTGTGTGTGCACTTGATGCAGCAAAAATGTGTGCCATGCAAAAGGCCGATATGAGGAAATAGTAAACTGATGGGGTGCTCACTTGGAGGGGAGATGCGAAGAGCCCAGCGCCAGCTGCCCAGGGCAGCAGCAACCTCAGCGCCAACCATGAAACCCATAGCCCTAGCGACAGAAGCGTCGGGGATGGACGCAGTGCGGTGAGCCGGAACAAGGGGAAATGTGTGTCTTTCTGTGTCTGTGTGTGTGTCTGTGTGTGTGTGTGTGTGTGTCTGTGTGTGTGTCTGTGTCTGTGTGTGTGTGTCTGTGTCTGTGTGTGTGTGTGTGTGTGTGTGTCTGTGTCTGTGTCTGTGTGTGTGTGTCTGTGTCTGTGTCTGTGTCTGTGTGAAGAGATGGAATGACATCACGGCAACTCACGCGCCAACGGGGATGGCCAGGTAGAAGACCGACAGCATAAAGGTGCGCTCGTCCTGCACACGTGCATGCAGGCAAAATGCGTGTGAGCAAGATGCAACGAGAAAGCAGAGCTCCGGTTGCCATCGCATCACTTCGGTCAGCAACAATGGCCTCAACACGCAAACACAAGCAAGCAAGCAAGGACACGCAATCGCACGCTCGCGAGCAAACAAGCAAATAAGAACACATGCACACGCTGATTTGCACTCACGGCCGGGTAGAGGTCTGCGATGATTGTTGGGGCGATGGTGGCATAGCTGGCCTCCCCAACACCCACCAGACCGCGTGCAATGAGCAGTTGCACATACGTCTGCCATTGCAGTTGTTGCCGCGATCATGACAATGACAGAGCGTATGTGAGCGAGGGTGTGTGTGTGTGTGTGTGCATGGCGAGCAACGCGATCCAAGACATTCACATCGCGGTTCAAGTGAATGGTATCAGATCACACACACACACACACAAGCACAAGCACACATGTACACGCACGCACGCACACAATCATGGCCCGCAGGCATGGGATCCTAACCGGCGTGTACCTGGGAGAAGGAGCCGCCGACAGTGAAGATGGACCAGAAGATGATACCCACAGTGATGAGGATCTTGCGGTTGAAACGGTCGCCAAGGTACCCGAAAACCGGGGAGAACACCATGTAGCTGAAGAACACAACAGCCGCGCAGAAGAAAAGGAACGGAGATGTCAATGGGAGTGTTCATCACACGCATGCGGAGTCAGCGGAGCTTGGAACCCGAACAAACGAACACCTCCTTGGGCACCAACACAAAGACAAACTCGCATACACACACGCACACGCACACGCACACGCACACGCACACGCACACGCACACACACACATGTAACCACACGCATACACACACATAAACAAATACACACACGTGTCAACGCACACACACACACACACACATGTGTCAACGCACACACACACTCACTCACATAAACACATACAAACACAATCACACCTGGCGATGAAGACGGTCATGAGGAGACCGCCCTGGCTGTCGGAGACGTCATGGTCGAGGTGTGACTCGCTTGCGTCCTTGAGGTTTGGCAGGATGCCGCTGATGGTGAAGCGATCGAGGTAGTTGAGAAGGTTGATGCCAACCAGCAGCGCCACCGTCAGCCATTTCCTGCGAAACGCCGGCGCCGTCGCTCCAACTGTTGTGCTCTCCGTTGCCGTTTGTGGCGACAACAACGGCGTGTAGTCGTCTGTCATCGTCGATGTGTGTCGGCTGCGTGAGTGTGTGTCGGCTGTGTGTGTGTGTGTGTGTGTGTGTGTGTGTGTGTGTGTGTGTGTGTGTGTGTGTGTGTGTGTGTGTGTGTGTGTGTGTTCGACGTTGAGTTGACGTCTGCTGCTTGCTTCTTGCTGTCTTGGGTTGTGGTATTGGTCGATGGCGGAAACTGCTGACTCAGCAGAAAGCCAAACCCACGTTGATCAAGAGACAGACGATACAACAGACAGTGCACTCCTCAAACACACACACACACACTCACACACACACACACACACACATACACACACATACATACACACACACACATAGAGCCATGTCGCAGGATACGTTGACGCTGGGCAAACTGGACTCGTCGCATTTCTTGGCAAACCCGCGCAACTTTGATCGCAAGCTGTTTGACGTGCGCGTGTCGGTGCCATGTGTGCGTGTGAGCGCGGCGCTGGTGCAGACAATAATGCGCGCATGCTCTGCGCTGCTGCTTCGCCTTCCACGCTACGCTGCTGTGCAGGGCGTTCCCTCTCCCCCTGCCCAACAACAACAACAACAACAACAACAACAACAACAACACAATGAAGAAGGCGATGTGGGGAAAATGGGAGCAGCAGAGACGGGAGAAGAGAGCAGCTCATCAACAGTGGCAAAGACGATCGCAGAGCGGTATGTGCTGTTCAGCCCCACAAAGACCGAGCAAGAGATTCGCCAAGCACTCGCGCCCGTCTTCAAGGATCAACCTGTCCCACAGGTGAGGCAAAGAACACGCGCATCGTCTATCTGCGTGTGTGCTTGTCTGTGTGTTTGTACATATGTGTCTACATGCTGTACACGTGTGTGTGTGTGTGCGCGCGTGTCGTCCATGTTTGTACGTTCACCACCTACCTGGGTCTGTAAAGTGCCCGATGCATCTCAATGTTTGGCGTTTATTTGATTCTACACACACACACACACACACACACACACACACACACACACACACACACACACACACACACACACACACACAACGTCACGCGCCAGTTGGAGCAATTCACGGTGACGGTCGGCTACGACTACTGGTCGGCGGAGCACGTGCTCAAGGCGGCGCTGCCGGAGAGCTTTGACGAGGTGACCACGTCCTTCGAAACGGTCGGGCACCTGGCACACATGAACCTGCGGGAGCACCAGCTGCCTTACAAGCACTTCATTGGGCAGGTCATCCTGGACAAGAACACGCGGCTGCGCACGGTGGTGAACAAGCTCAACGCCATCGACACCACGTTCCGCTTCTTCAAGATGGAGCTGCTTGCCGGGGACGACGACTACGCCTGCCGTGTCAAGGAGAACGGCTGCTGGTTTGAGTTTGACTTTTCGCGCGTGTACTGGAACTCGCGGCTGCAAAAGGAACACGAGCGCATCGTGTCCAAGATGAAGAAGGGCGACGTGCTGTGCGACATGATGGCTGGCGTGGGGCCGTTTGCTCTCCCCGCGGGGAAACGCGGCTGCATGGCATATGCAAACGACCTCAACCCCATGTCATATGAGGCGCTGGTGCACAACATTGCCATCAACAAGCTCGCCCGCCGCGTCTTCCCCTTCAACATGGACGCGCGCGACTTTGTCAGGTGTGTGCGATGTATGCGCGCGTGCTTGCGTGTGTGCTTGCGTGTGTGCATGTGTGTGTATGTGTGTGTGTATGTGTGTGTGTGTGTGTGTGTGTAGATGTGTGTGTGTGTGTGTGTGTTGTGTGTGTGGGATGTATGTAACAGTCGCTGTCTATTTGTTGAGGCTCACGTTAAGCCCCCCCCCTCGGGCTTTTCATTTGGTTGATAGACACGTCATTGCCAAGGTGCTCGAAGCACCTGATGGCGACAAGGTGAGCAACCAAACACATGAACACACACACACACACACACATGCATACACACACTCACAGGCACACGTGCGCAATTGCCATTTCATCATCCGCTGTTCGTGTTGGTATCCGCTCACATTCACCACCACGCCTGCTGGTGTTCTTCAGCAATGGCGGCCCTTCACGCATGTGACGATGAACCTGCCTGCCTCCTCCATTGAGTTTACGGACGTGTTCCGTGGCGCGTACACCGCAGACACGCACCGCCGCCTCCCACTCCCGACCATCCACTGCCACTGCTTCTCAACCGTACGCCACGCTTGTGCGCAAATGTGTGCATATTTGTCTGTATGGTGTGTTTGTCGTGTTTGTGCATGTGTGTGTGTGTGTCTATGTATGTCTGTGTGTCTGTGTGTGTCTGTTTGTGTGTATATGCATATGTGGGTGCACATCTGTGCATGTGCGTGTACGATACGCACTGCGAAATCGCAACGTTTCAATTGTTCAAGTCAGTTGGTGTTGTGTTTGCCTGCAGGCAGAGGACCGGCGAGCGGATGTGATTTCCCGCATTGAGGAGCGAATCGGACACCCGCTGCAGGAGGTGCGCGCAAATCAATGACTTGTGCCGTCGGATAATCAAAGCAACTGTCGTCGTCGTCGTTGCTGCTGCTGCTGCCACTGCTGTTGCCACTGCTGTTGCTGTTGTTGTTGTTGTTGTTGCCCCTGCACTGCACCCCAGCCACCCTTCTTCACCCCACTCACCCATCACCACCTCCTCCAATGCCTCTGCTGCAGCCGATTTTGTTCCGGGACGTGCGTGATGTGGGACCCAACAAACGGATGGTGTGCATCTCATTCCCGCTCCCGCCAGACGCCGCATACGACACAGCACCACCCAACGCTGATGCTGCTGATCATGATGATGGTGATGATCGTGATGGTGATGGTGGTGATGGTGATGATCGTGATGGTGAGCCGGCAGCCAAGGCGCCCAAGACAGAGACAAGCAGCAGCAGCGCGTGACAGAGCCGGTGGTGTGCAAGAGGACACGCGACAGAGAGAGAGAGAGTGTGTGTGTGTGTGTGTGTGTGTGTGTGCGTGTGTGTGTGTGTGTGTGTGTGTGTGTTAACACGGCTGGTGTGGTGTCACTTGGATTGGAGATACAGTGACACGATTGTGCAACAGATCGAAGATGCATGAAGATAGCATTCTTGTACTTGTATCGTAGCACATGAAGCAAAACGGCAAAACCAAATGGTCGAGAAGAAAGCAACGTCGCAGTTCACAAGTGCACTGGGGAGCGGAGACATTGACTGCAACACGGCAACAGAGAACAAAGCAAGCATGCAAGCGCCTAACGGTTGAACCACGCTGCTGGTGGCAGTGAGTGGTGGAAATGCGACAGGGAACGAGCTAGGTCGGGGTAAGAGCAAGCGAGAGAGGGGGGGGAGGAGAGAGAGAGAGCAGAGAGCGAGTAAAGGGCAAACCCCAACAGTGATGGCGAGGGGAAGAAGGGTCGATCAAACAAAAGTCAGCACTCGCAACCAACGAAACACGCAGATGAAAGTTGTTGCACAAGATGCCGACGCGAATGAGGCAAAACAACGAATACAACAAGCACACACACACGTACAAGCACACACACACACACACAAACACAAGCACACACACAATCACATACACAAATACAAACACACACAATCACGCACACAAATACAAACACACGCACACACATGCGCGCACGAAGCAGCAGAAGCAAATCTTGTGCTTGCGTGCTTGGGATCAGTTGATGCTGCCGTGGTGGCGAACAATGCCACCCTTGGGGTCCTCCCTAAACGATCCCGGGCGGAGCATTGCGTCATCCTCACTGCGCACGCTGCTGGTGCGTGACGAGGCAAGCAGGGGCCTATCCTCGCGGTCCTCCCTGTCGTGCGTCGCCTCCGTGAGGACACCGGACCCCTTGGGCGGCGAGGGCGGCGCCTTTGGTTTCGCCATCATGGGGAAGTAGAGCGCCTTCCAGGCCAGGACCATGATGACAACGCACAGGGCAGTGAGGCCAACCATGCCGCCCCAGAAGTATGCGCCGTTGTCGTCGCCAGAGAGCGTGGCCCACAGCGGTCCAATGATCTGCGCAGCGCTCATCACCGACCGGCGGATGCCCTGACCAAGACCCTGACATGGTGGAGAGGACGGGTGGTGGTGGTGGTGGTGGTGGAGAAGAAGGTGATGGTGATGGTGGTGAGAATGGCGGTGATCATCAGGATGACGGTAGCGTGGCAATCACACACACACACACACACACACACACACACACACACACACACACACCACACACACACTCACACACACACACCACACACACACTCACACACACACACCACACTCACACATCGCTACCTGTGTGCGCATGGTGGTGAGCTTGGCCTGGAGGGCGGGAGCAATGTAGACAAAGGGGAGGCCGCCAACGAACACGACCGAGCCGAGCGCAAACTTCCACAGCTGGCCTGCGTTGTGAGCAGGGAGCAACCAGAAGATGATGAAGCCAAACAGCTGCAGCACAACGCCAACCAGGATCTCCGTGCGGTCCAGAATGCCGTATTTGGGCCTGGCATGAATGGAGGGGGGGGGTGGATTGGTGCATGGCGCCGAATGAGCGATGGATTGAAGACACAGAATCGTGGTGGGTGGGAAACACACCGGCACACGCACACGCAGCTTGCGCACGAAAAAAAGGGGGGGGGGGGAATATGGCAGACACAAAGAGGACGCATACAAACAAGGCACGTGCAACACAATTGTACGCAACACAATTGTACATAACACATGTGTGCACAATACACACACCCACACAATACAGAATACACACACACACAAACACACACAAACACACAATACACGCACAATACACGCACAATACAGAATACAAACACACAAATACACACAATACACACAATACAAACAAGCACACACACACACACAATACACGCACTGGAGTTTGCTGATGATGATGTAGACGGCGATGGCGACAAAGGCGGTGATCATGTACACAATGGAGTTGGCCACCTGGTTCCAGTGGAACACGTTCTGGGTAAAGGGCGTGATGAACGTCTCATATGCCGTCTGGTTGAACATGTTGAGGAACTGCACCAGCAGCAGCGCAATGACGCCCAGGCCGAGGAATTCGCTGCACTTTGGCGTGTCGTCCTCGCCCGTGGGGATGAGCGGATCCTCGTCGTTGTCGCTGTGTGCGGGGTCAGTGCTGCTCTCACCACCGTGGGCGCCGGCAACACGCTGCGGCTGCTGGTCGGTAGTGGCGGAGGCCTCCACGTCTGCCTCCGCCTTGTCGCCGCTGCTTGAGCCCACGCGCAGCTCCTGCACGTCCGCCTTGGGGATGTCCTTGAAGTACTTGACGACGATGACCTGGCAGATGAGCCAGATGATGGTCATGAGCAGGCCGGGGCTGTTGTACGGGTCAATCTTGTACTGGCCCACGCGCCAGTCGATCTTGACCAGGAGGAAGTTGAAGGCCGGCCCGAGGATGAGACCGATGGCACGCGCCGTCATGATGGCGCCCATGTTCCTGTTAAGGTCGGCCGGGGTCTCGGAGACGCGACCGACGTAGGCGAAGATGGCCGAGCCCGCCGCCGCGCCCATGCCGGCGATGAAGCGCGACTCCACGTTGGTGTAGACGTCGTTGGCGATGAGGTAGAGCAGGTTGCCAACCAGCTCGAAGAAGTTGGACACGATGAGGATGGTCTTTGTGGAGTACCGGTCCGCAAACCGGCCGTACAGCGGCGAGAACAGGAAGTTGGCAAAGGAGAAGGACGAGATGGAGATGGACAGCCAGATCTTGTGCTCCGCACCCAGATTCTGCAGGTACTGCCATGCCGACGGCAAAATCACCGCATACTCCACGCCCGTGAAGAACCAGAACACGCCCAACACAATCAGGGACCGTCGCCGGTCCTGCGCACTCAGCGTCATCTGTATCTGTGTGTGCAAGAGAGGTGGAGAGAGTGGAGGGAGGTGGCTGTAGGATATGAGGTCGCGGTGCTTGTGCGTGTGTTGTGGCGACGGCAGGACAAACAAAGAGAGGGGAAATTGCGCACTCGCTCATGGGAACTGGAGGGCAAAATTGCCTTTAGGCAGAGGTCAAATTTGCCTTTGGAGGAAGCGGAGGAGACGATGAACAAGAAGGAAAAGGACGGCAGCGGTGCTGTTGGTGGTCCTGACGCTGTGCGGAAGCTGGGCAATGATGCGTTCAAACAAGGCGACTATGCACTGGCAACCACCCTCTACTCTTTCGTGAGTGAGTGAATGTGTGTGTGTGTGTGTGTGTGTGTGTGTGTGTGTGGATGAGACGGTGTGTGTGTGTGTGTGTGTGTGGATGAGACAGTGTGTGTGGATGAGACAGTGTGTGTGTGTGACAGTGTGTGTGTGAATGTCTTTGTACATTATGTGCCTGTGTTTGTGTCTTCGTGGCTGCAAGTGATTCACTTGTGCTCCGATCGCTTTACTTGCCTGTTTCTCTTCCTGCTTCTTCTCTTCCTCCTTCTTCTTCCACTTACTGACATCGTTATTCATCACACACACACACACCCC
Source organism: Salpingoeca rosetta (assembly GCF_000188695.1). NCBI lineage: Eukaryota > Choanoflagellata > Craspedida > Salpingoecidae > Salpingoeca > Salpingoeca rosetta. The sequence goes on along the minus strand of NW_004754916.1, from coordinate 1,331,196 downwards.
GTGTCAGGCCATCCGAGACCTCGGGGGTGGCACACACAAGCAAGATCAGCAACAATGCGTGGCGCTGGCTTTGCTCAACCGCTCATGGGCAATGCTCAAGCTCTGGGACACAGCTGTAGCCACGGCGCCAACGATCGCGCCAGCAACATCTCATGCAGAAGCAGAGCCAACGACTCAGGATTTCGCGTACTTGCTGACAAACGCGCATGAAGACCTTGCGCAGCTCAACACAACGCCGTCCCTTCGCGACAGGTACTCAGAAGCACCAGCACCCCTATGTGTGTGTGTGGGGGGGGGTGTTGGATTTGCTCGTTTCAATGCTCACACCCGCACACACACACACACGCACACACGTGCACAAACGCTTGCCCGCACTCGAACACACACACAACTTATATAATCGACAGGCTGACGGAGACACAGCAAAAGAAGCTGGAGTTTCGTGAGAAGGAAGCAAAGAAGCGGCTGGTCCAACACCGACGCAAGTCACAACGCACCCACGCCTCCAAAAGCATCGAAGATGATGATGTCGTGCATGCTGCCATCAGCGTATCACCAGTCCACGACAAACACATCGGTCGCGGATACCAGGTGCAAGGAAAATGTGCACGCTGACTGACGAGAGGGTGTGCATGCAGCACACCTGTCCGTCGACCTATGACCTGTTTGTTTGCTCATGCGCTCACACCATCTGTTCTACGCTGACGTATGTATCATATCCAAACACCAACACATAGACCGTGGAGCGCTTGGACGCAGGCACCCTCCTCGTGCAAGAACAAGCCTTCAGTGGCGTACTCAAGTTGGTCAACATGTTGTGCGCATGCCTTGCGTCGTGTGCACATGTACGATTGACCCCTTGGCAACACATGCCGATGATCTGCACATACACACCCTCAACACACCCTCAACACTCCAAACACACTCCACATACACACACTTCACACTCCAAACACACTCTGCACGCTACACACTCTCTCTTACACACGTACATACACACAGGCCGGAGGAGCGAGCGGGGCGGTGCATGTGGTGCTGGCGGCGGCGCGTGTGCCTGTTTCCCATCGGCCGACCTGCAGTCGCCTTCCTCTGCTCGCGACGCTGTCGCACAGCTGCGCAGCATGTATGCGCACGTGTGTGTGTGTGTGTGTGTGTGTGTGTGTGTGGGTGGGTGTGTGGGTGTGTGGGTGTGTGGGTGGGTGGGTGGGTGTGTGTGTGTGTGTGTGTGTGTTGCTGTGTGTGCTTGCTTGCTTGCTTGCAAATTTACGCGCTTGAGAACACAACATCGTCATCAGCTCACCACTGCCGCCACCACCACTGCCATCGTTGCAGGTGCTCTCCGTGGAGGAGGAGCTCTCACATCTCTCGTCGCCACCAGCAGACGACCGCCACCTGCAAGTTCTCCACGCTGCCGTCACCCTCGCGTCCCTCTACCCTTCATCATCATCATCATCATCATCATCATCATCATCATCATCATCATCATCATCATCATCATCATCATCATCATCATCATCATCGGCACAAGAGCGATTCTGGCGGCTGCAGTCGCACTGCTCCGATGGGGCACACACGCACGGCACTGATGTCGACGCCGACACGCGCCCCAGCCACCACCACCACCACCATCGAGCGTTGGCCGATATGAGCAGCCTGCTCCCACTGCTGCGCACAGCACTCGGCGTGGACGCCGTTCGCAAAGCGGCTGCTGCTGCCGTGCAGAACACACGCGAGTGGCAGGCGTGGCATGGGTGTGCAGGCGGCGATGGCTGCTCTTTGTATCACACTGCAACGCAGTGGCCGAAGCATGGTGATGACAGTGATAATGCTGACGCTGATGATGACAATTATGATAGTGATGATGTGGATGACAATGACGGTGACGGTGATGGTGATGATCGACAGCAGCTGCTGGTGCTATGCCACGTCATTGGTGTGCTGCGCTGCAACAGCTTCTCAGTCCCCACAACAACGCCGACAACAACAGCATCAACGACAGCGACGATGGTGAGAAAACGCAGCAAATCAAGCAGCGACAAGACAGTGCCGGTCCTTCCTGGTTTCGCCCACCCGCTGTTGAGCGACAAGCGGTTGGTGGTGGCCCAGCGTGGCCAGCACGACAAACGAGGTGACGATACTCATGACACCAACAATAAAGACGACCGTGGCGGTGGTGAAGGCGGAGCAGGTACAGAGGAAGTGCAGCACAGCAGCGTTGCGCGTGCGCTTTTCCTGCGCTCGAGTGTGTTCAACCACGACTGCCGGCCAAACGCAATGCAATCGTTTGCTGGTCGCTCCCTCCGCGTCATCGCCGCCCGTCCCATCGCCCCCGCCCACACAGCACCAACAGCAGCAACGACGCCCGTGGGCGTGTGCATCTCGTATGGTCCACTGGCGTGTGTGTCGCCGGTTGTTGAGCGGCGGCGCGCGTGTCTGCAACAGTTTGGGTTTGAATGCGCATGCGCAACCTGCAAACTCGAAGCCGACGTGATGGCCCTTGACACCACTCCCCGGCCCGGCGCCACTGCTGCCCATGCTGCGGACAGCTGCCATGACAACCCTGACGATGATGCTGCTGATGATGACGATGATGATGATGATGATGACGGTGATGATGAAGGGCAACCGCGGCAGCCGCCGGCACCTGCCACCACACCCTCCTCCTCCTCCACCAACACCACCACCACATCTTCTACGCTTCGCGCTCCCCTTCCGTCGCTGCTGGAATGCCGTCCAGTGGCGCTGCGGTGCCGAAGATGCGCAACCGCATATGGATGGGCCGAGGTCGCCGGTGCTGTCAACCTGACCTCCCTCCGCTCTGTTCTCCTTCGTGCACTCCTCATCAGCAGCGGCGACCGCAGTGAAGGTGGCGGCTTCAAGGTGCTGGCCGTCGTGCCTGCAGCTGATGCCGATCAAGGCGGTGACGGTGATGATCAGGGTGGTGATCAGGGTGGTGATGGCAAGGTGGTTGTGCGGGTGGTGGCAGCGTCCGATGACAGTGGCCCGCTGCTGCCGTGCGGCTGCGATTTGCGTGATGAGTTGTCCACGTGCCTACACCACCTCTCCTCTGCCCTCACGGGCAACCTCCTTTCCCACGACGTCCGCTGTGCCGCCATTCACCACGCCGAGTGCCTTGCATCCCACCTTGCCCCAACCTGCACCATCGCCGCGGTACACCAGTCATGTGTCTGTCTGCGTATCTGTGTGTCTGTCTGTGTGTCTGTGTGTCTGTGTCTATGTGTTTGTCTGTGTGCGTGTGTGTGTGTGTGTGTGTCCGTGTCTGTGTGTGCGTGTGTGTGTGTGTGTGTCCGTGTATGTTTGTGTGTGTGATGTTTGTGTGTGTGTGTGTGTGTGTGTGTGTGTCCGTGTGTCTGCCAGCCTGCCTGTGTGTCTGCCAAGCACTCCAAAATTGGCCCTCACTCACCATTTGCCGTCGTGTGTATCCACGTTCCCTCCACGTCCTCTCCTCTTCCCTTCATTCCGCCCTGCCGCACACTGCTAATGGCAGGGTGTGTTTGACAAGTTGGCCCGCGTGGGTGTGGACGTGGCGCACGACTTTACCGGTGCCCTTGCTCTCTGCTTGCAGAGTACACGGATATGCCAGCGGGCTTTTGGTACGTGCGTGTGCGACGAAGGGTGAAGGGCGGGGCATGGTGCCAATGAATGCTTTGTGTCAAAGGTGGTGGTGGTGTGGTGGTGTGTAGTGGTACCTATGGGCTCGGTACACCCTGCCAAGGTCACACTGCGATATGACACACCACTGTCCCCAACACCACTGCCTTCAGGCCCAGTGACCATGGAACACAAGCATGAGGTGGCCAAGCTTAAGAGCTTGATTGATGCAGCGCAGTACCGACAGAGATCGCACACTGCAGAGGAGGTACGGCGCGTGCGCACGGCTCTTCAGAGCGTGATTGTGTTTGGTGGGCGAAGTTTCCTCTGCATCGTGCATGAGCACTGCTCACATCATTTGTTGTTGCTGCGTTCGGGCTACAGGTTTCCATCATTCGGAACGCCCAGCAGTACGTCGACTCTGTGGCGCCCGCTCTCGTCGTCCTGAGCTGACTTGAGTGCTTTGTGTTTTGTTTGTTAGACTGTGAGTGGAATGGCCTTGAGGGTTTGCTGGTTTTTTGTGACATGTGGAGGCATGGCGCATGACACGTTACACAAGCTGTGCCTGTTGCCTTGTTGCAACCTTCACACGGGTAAAGCGAAACGCTGGGTGGCGTTAAGGAGGCGATAGGTAACTGAGGAAAGAAGGACCAACAGCACGACGCACGCATGCACAGGGAGAAGCAGCACAGAAAGCCCCACACACACGCGCGCGCATCGACTCAGTGGCTTCACAGCAGAACTGTAAGCACTTGTCGACTCTGTCGACAGTGCTTTTCTGTCCCACTTCTTTACTACTCTTTTCACACGTCTTTCGTGACCGAGCCTTGTCGCATGTCTTTCACCACTTCTCCCACCTCATCCCAAATTACATTGCTCCGCAGTGTTGCATTGCTCTTAGCAGTATCCTTTGCTCTTGGCTTGTTTGTTGTCACGCTACGTGGCAACCCTCCTTTGTTTTGTTTTCGTTTTCCTTTGTCTAAAGCCCCTACGGCTTTTGCTCTCGTACTCGTGTTTCTCCCTGCTTGTTCTTTCTGTGCACCCGCTCATGCCCTTTTGTGCGAGTGTCACGTTCGTCTTGTTCATTCTTTTGTTTTACTGTTTGACCACGACATCGACCACAGTACACTGACACAACCAAAGAGCTTACATGGTAGCGATTGCACAAAGTCCACCGACCATTGAGTGATTGAGACCCTACCTTTGCAAACCACAACACACCACATACCCACCCACAGCCGACCACATCAACTTCTCGCTCAACCGTGCCTTTCGACACACGACAAGATGGACTTCGTTTTTCGCAAGTTCTCGGGATCGAAGACCGAGGACGTCCACGACTGGGCCGACGATACCAAGCTCCTCCTGGAGGTCGCCTCCGCGACGATGGACGCCCGCCAAGTGAAGCTCCACCTCTACCTGCAACTCGACGGACGAGCCAAGTCCTTCGCCAAGGAGTTCATGAGCGACTCCGCAGTCAAGGCGGACGACCTCGTGAACAAGATCGTCGACCGCTTCCACAACCCATCTCGACAACTACAGCTGGTCTTCGAGCTCCGCGCCATCAGGCAGACCAAGGACGTTCAAGCCTACAACGGAGACTTCAACCGCGTGGCGGACCAACTGTCGGAGCGAAGCGAGGTCTTTCTGCTGGCCTTCTACCTGATGGGACTCCACCCGACGATTCGACAAGTGGTATCGGTGGCCAGCCCATCGACCCTGGTGCAAGCAATGAAGATCGCCGAGGACGCGGACCAAGCCAAGGATGTATCCGGGACCCACTTCGCGCGCCGCACGTCAGTCTCTTCAAGCGGCACCTCCAAGTACCAGGCAAACAAGCAGGCCCCGCGACGTGACGATGGACCACGCAAGCGCCTGCCACCGCTGACACCGGAGGAGCGCCAGCGACTGATGGCCGAGGGCGCCTGCTTCCGTTGCCGCAAGCCCGGCCACGGCTATGCTCAGTGTCCGGGAAACGGCCCGCTTCAGTGAGGGGTCTCGCGACCCTCCTGAAGCGGACCACCCCACGCGAGCCACCACCCACCACAACGACAACCCCAGACACACACACAGACACAGACACAGACACAGACACAGCGACAACCCCAGACACACACACAGACACAGACACAGCCACAGCCACAGCGTGCAGAGATCTACACGCGCACACGGACACAGACACAGACACAGCTACAGCGTGCAGAGACCTACACGCGCACACGGACACAGACACAGCAGCAGAGTCGTCGGACTCAGCAACCATGGATCAAGTCACTGCCGCAGCACACACAGCATTAGCCACGGTGGCAAACCTAGATGCGCAAACAAACGCCGACACTGACACAGACACAGACATGGACACAGACGCAGCAACCACAACCACAGACACAGATGTTGTAAGTTCATGCTGGTGGTGCTGTTGTTGGAGACTTGTGTGTGTGTGTGTGCTGTGTGTGCTGTGTGTGCAGAGTGTGCTGTGTGTTGTGTGGGAGATTGTCTTGGCAAGAGAGAGTTGTGTGTGTTTACTTGAGTTGTGGAGCAAACAAGGATGTAGGATGAATGAACATGAACTGAGAGACACTCTCACACATAGACAGAAAACTGGAGGAGAGAGAGAAGTGCCACGTGGCAAAACAACCAGAAACGCCCGTTTCTGGGCGCACGTGCACAGAAACGTTTACAGCAGAATTTGCTGACTCAGCAAGCATTGACACTGGAACAGTGATGTCAACACTCCCCCGCAGTGGCGTGCTTGCTGGTGTCGAGTCCCTCCAGTGAAGAGCTGCTGTGTGCAGTACCCGTGAAGTCCTCCATCAGTGACCTGTGGTGACTTGCAGTGACATGCTCGATTCAAATGTTTGGCGGCACAAAATCGTTAATTGTGCATCGAATCGAAATAGAATAAAAATTCATTCGAATCAAAAAATTGTACAAAGACAGAACCCACAAGTGTGCAAACTGAACCGAAAACCATATCCGTGAGAAAATTGCTCAAGTGGGCCAAGACAAAGAAACGTCGCAGAACAGCTGCTGTGTGTGCGAGTTCACCTCAACCGCAGATGAGCAATCCCAAGAAAACCGCCGTTAAGCGGCCATCCTCAGTGGGGATGTCCTGGGCAGGTGATGGGTTAGTTCAGAAGCAAGTAGGCACTCGATGCGCATTGCATGCTGTGAACAACCTGCTTTCGGGCGTGGTTGCTTCGCCTGCCTCGTTTGAGAAAATCCGTCTGCGGTATTGTCGCCAGTACCGCCGGAACGGTTGGTCGCTCGCTGGCTTGGGCAAGCCGAAGAGAGCACCAGGGAATTGGTCACTCAACATCCCGCTGGAGTGGCTCAGTACCAACTCGTACACGGTGACAGCTGTGCGTGGGCGCCGACCTCGTCGTACCGTGTTCAAGCTTGGGCGACAGCGACAGATGTTGCTCCTTGTTGTGCATCCCCCTGAGAACTTAGACATGCGCCATGTGATATGCATTCGTGACAACATGATCTTAGACAGTTACCGTGGCGTTGCACCCCTTGATGATCTGCATTGGTCTGAGTGTGTGGGAACTCTCGAGTCAGCATATCGAGTAAAGCGTCGTTGAACGTGAACAGAAGTCTCAAAGAAATGTAGTGTGTATTGTGGTGAGGACGTTGGTTGGGGCGCGCTCATGGTAGGAAGTGACTTGGTGCGTGCGTGTTGAGGAAGGCACAGTGTAGGAGAAGTATTGCATGAATGAGGCGCTCGTGGAAAGAGTCGCAGAAGAGGATCATCTATGGTGCCTGTGGTGCCCGGTCAGCGCAGAGAACCGGCCCGTGGAAGGCGTGCCTGTGGTCCTCGCTGATCAGAGGCCCTATGACGGACAGGAAGGGCGTGTCAGACGAGGCCTGGTGTAAGGCACATGGCCTGTGGTGCCTGTGAACCGTCAGGGGCTGCCACGTCGTTGGTGAATGCAGCGTGAGCGGCGACCCGTGTGAGACCAGATGATGTGGATGCTTTCTTGCTGCCTGTTGCAAGGCAGAAGAGGCGTGCGCTGAATTGAGCCGTCTTGGGCCGAGGGAGGATCTTCGTGAGAAGATCTGCGATCATATGCTCCGTGGCGAGGTAGCTCAGCACAATCCTCTTTGTGTCGACGCACTCGCGGATGTAGTGGTACTTGACGAGGATGTGCCGCATGCGCGAGGCGGCGTGTTCGGCAACGCGCTGCGCCGGCTGGTTGTCCGTGTGGACGAGCGTGGGCTCGCACAGGACGGCGCCGGTGAGCTCCTCCTGGAGTTGGCGAAGGAACATGAGTTCCTGTGCGGTGGCTGCGAGAGCCATGTACTCCGCGTCGGCGGAGGCTGTGGCTACGGTGGCCTGCAGCTTGGAGTTCCAGGACACGGGGCCCGTGGAACAGAAGACGACGAAGCCCGTGCGGGAACGTCGCGTGTCAACGTCGGAGGCGAACGACGCATCCGAGTACGCTGAGAGCACGCCGTCGGCAGTGCTGCCGTTGCTGGTGTCGCCAGTGGCGGCGTACTTGATGGTGTAGGACAAGGTGCCCTTGATGTAGCGAAGAAGGTGCTTGGCAGCCTTCCAATGGTCCATGCCGAAGTGCTGCATACGGCGAGAGAGGATGGAGACAGCCGCCGAGATGTCTGG
>NW_004754916.1:1312398-1317349 GCF_000188695.1 Salpingoeca rosetta | reverse complement strand
CGGAACGACACGCCCAGCAAGAACTGCGACACGATACCTGGGACCTTCGTGGTCCTGTCCCAAGACAGGCCGGATTCCTTCCGGCTTGGGCTACCGTCAAGATACCGTGTCACCCGGTATTCCACTGCAGCAAGCTCAAGAAGTTCGTCCCCAACCCACGCAAGTTCGCCAGCAGGCGCCAACACCGACCGCGGCCCATCGTGCACGACGGCCACGTCAAGTTCATCGTCAACAAGATCCTCGATCATCGCTTCAAGCACCGCACTCTCCAGTTCCTAGTGGATTGGGAGGGGTACGGACCCGATGCAAGGACCTGGGAGCCCACCAAGCACGTCGCAGGCTGCGACCAGCTCCAGGACTACCTCAACGACCACCCGGAGCTCCTCACGGCCGTTGGACCAGTCCAGCCCAGCTAGCTGGTTGTTTGTAATGTTGACTGTTTTGTCTGAAAGGAAGAGAGGGTGGTTAGTTGAAGGGGGAGGGTGAGTGTAAGCACTTGTCGACTCTGTCGACAGTGCTTTTCTGTCCCACTTCTTTACTACTCTTTTCACACGTCTTTCGTGACCGAGCCTTGTCGCATGTCTTTCACCACTTCTCCCACCTCATCCCAAATTACATTGCTCCGCAGTGTTGCATTGCTCTTAGCAGTATCCTTTGCTCTTGGCTTGTTTGTTGTCACGCTACGTGGCAACCCTCCTTTGTTTTGTTTTCGTTTTCCTTTGTCTAAAGCCCCTACGGCTTTTGCTCTCGTACTCGTGTTTCTCCCTGCTTGTTCTTTCTGTGCACCCGCTCATGCCCTTTTGTGCGAGTGTCACGTTCGTCTTGTTCATTCTTTTGTTTTACTGTTTGACCACGACATCGACCACAGTACACTGACACAACCAAAGAGCTTACAAGAACCTTCTGGAAAGATGTGGCGAAAAAAAATTATTCGAGGGTTTGTAATCCCAGCTGCCACAATCACACTGGAAATCATCTGCCTGAATCGCCTTCAACCACCACCACCAACTGCAGCAGCGCACCCTAGCACCCAAGCGCACCGTACTCTCGCCCAACGACACTCAACACAGACTGCGACCATGGCCGATGACGACAACGACGAGCACCGCCTGACGGACGGCGTGTCTGTGGACGCGGTCAAGACCTTCCTCGCAGACCTGAAGAAGGAGTTCCCCGACACGTACACCGAGATGACAACGGAGGATGCCTGCAAGCAGCTCGTGGTGCCACGCACACAACAAGACAACTGCGCGTACGTCGACCTCTTGCGCAAGCAGTCATCACATGAACATGTAGGCAAGGCCACCGTGTTTGTGTCGCACGCGTGGCGATACAAGATCGCAGACGTGCTCAACGTGCTGCTGGAGTTTGCTGAGGAACAAAGAGCAAGCAAGGAAGACAGCCAGCCCGTGTTCTTCTGGTTTGACCTCTTCATGAACAACCAAAACGCCAACGTCACCGCCAACCTCCCACAAGAGTGGTGCGTTGTTTGTGTGCGTGCGTGCGTGTGTGTGTGTGTGTGTGCGTGCGTGCGTGTGTGTGTGTGTGTGTGTGTGTGTGTGTGTGTGTGTGTGTGTGTGTGTGTGTGGAGCTGTGTGTGCGCCTGCGTGCTATACCTCCCCGTTTCTTGCACACTCCCACGCCCTCTCCTCTCCCACCTCCCTCCACACCACAACACCCTCCCCCCCCCACCCCACCCGCAGGTGGAGCACGACATTCAAGGAGTCGATTGCCAACATTGGGCGCGTGCTGCTGGTGTTGATGCCGTGGCGTGACCCCGTGCCACTGACCCGTGCGTGGTGCCTGTGGGAAATCTTCTGCGGCATCAGCAACGAGGGCACAGAGGTCAACATCCGCCTGCCCAACAGCGAGGAGAAGGCGCTGGAAGATGCCATCTCTGACAACTACGAGGCAGTGACCGATACTTTGGTGCGCGTGCAGGCAGAGCGGGCAGAGGCCTTCAACCCGCGCGACAAGGACATGATCTTCGAGGCCATCCAGAACGGCGTGGGCTTTGGTGCTCTCAACCAGGCCGTCAAGGACCAGCTGCGCGCGTGGTGCCTGGAGAAGGCGGTGGCGGCGGTGACGGGCATGCACGCACGAGGCGAGGACAAGACCGAGGCATTCGCACGGTTGTGCCACCAAGTGGGGCTTGTCCTTCGTGAGTTTGGCGAGCACGATCAGGCCATTGCATACTATGAGGCGGCGCTGGCGCTCCACGCTGAGGCGGGAAACGAGGGCGACGTGGCTGCGTTGAAGGCCAGCATTGGCATCGCATACACCAAGAAGGGCGAGTACGACAAGGCGCTCGGCTTCTTGGAAGCAGCACTGGCAATCCTGCTGCGCACCGAAGGGGAGAACGGAGACAGCGTGGCTACGGTGTACACGAACCTTGGTGAGGCGTACGATGACAAGGGCGAGTACGACAAAGCGATTGAGCACCACAAGAAGGGCCTCGCCATCACAGCGAAGAAGCTGGGGGAGCAGCACGTGAGGACAGCCGTGGCATACAACAACCTTGGCGCTGCATATCACGGCAAGGGCGAGTTTGACAAGGCTGCTGAGTGTTACCAGAAGGCACTCGCCATCAGGGTGGAAGCGCTGGGGGAGAAGCACCCGAACACGGCCGCATCCTACAACAACCTCGGCATCGCCTGCAGCAACGACGGCCAGTACGACAGGGCCATTGAGAATTACGAGAAGGCGAAGGAGGTGTTTGTGGAGACGTTGGGGGAGACGCACCCGAGCACAGCATCAATCTACGACAACTTGGGCCTCGCCTACGCCAGCAACGGTGACCATGACAAGGCGATTGAGCACTATGAGAAGGCCCTCGCCATCGCGCTGGAGAGGCTGGGCGAGAAGCATCCGACCACAGCGCAGTCCTACGGCAACTTGGGCAACGCCTTTGACAGCAAGGGCGACCACGACAAGGCGATTGAGTACCTGGAGAAGGCTCTCGCCATCAGGGTGGAGACGCTTGGAGATAAGCACCCAAGCACAGCCAGTACATACAACAACTTGGGCAACGTCTACAAGAGCAACGGCGAGTACGACAAGGCCAATGCGTTTTATGAAAAGGACCTCTCCATCACCGTGGAGGCGTTCGGAGAGAAGCACCCTAGCACGGCCATGACGCTTGCCAACATCGCCCTCGTGCATGATGAACGTGGCAACAAGGAGCAGGCGTGCGACTACATGCAACGCGTGGTTGACATTTTCACAGAGACGCTTGGACCAGACCACCCGAACACACACCGAGCTGAAGCCGACCTGCGGCGCATTCGCGGAGACCGTGCTGATGACACCAGCCAGCCCAAACAAGCACATCAACAGCAACAGCAGCCCATTTCCGGGCACCCCACCAAGCCGCTTGCGGGGTGGCTGCAGAAGCGGGGCCGTTGGCGGAGGGCTGCGTATCGCCCGTTCTGGTGCAAGGCTGAGGATGGCCACCTGGAATATGGCGAGTCGGCAGACCGAGCAGCAAAGCGGCGCATCCCGCTTTCAACCGTGCAGTCAGCTGAGCTTACTCAGGGTGGTGAGGAGCTGCACGTAACCGTGCCTGGGCGAACCTTTGTCTTCCGCCTGGACGACCGTTCGGAGCTGACGCTTGCCGACTGGCGCAACGCCATCAAGATGGGAGCGAGTGGAGAGAAGTGAAAAGAGAGGTGTGTGTGTGTGTGTGTGTGTGTGTGTGTGTGAGTGTGTGTGTGTGTGTGTGTGTGCGTGCACATGCACACTGGGTGTGTGTTTATGCGCTTGCCTTGTATGCACGTTGCCAGGTGTGTTGCTTTGCTTTCTCTTTTCAAGTTGCCTGCATGCATCGTTCTCCACCATGCCTTACGCCTTGTTTCCTGTGTGTTCCTTTTTTGGCTGCGTGTGTCAGTCCACCGTTCGATATCCATTTTGCCAACCCGTTTGCTCGCTTTCAAGTGCTGGTTGTGTTAGGTGTGTTTGTCGACATCAAACCGTCGTGTAAAGGTGTAAGCGTGTGCGCTGTAATCTCTCACTCACGCACACACCAAACACACGCACTCTCTCACAGCACATTGGTGTCTTCTGTTTTGATTCCTTGGCCCTCGATTATCTACATTCCAAGATGGGCGGCACCGCCAATCATGTGGTGCAGCAGAGCACCTTGCGCGTCAAAGCGACACTGCCAGCTAGGATGTCAAAAAAGTCCACCGCATGTACGTGTGTGCGTGTGTGTGAACGTTGTGTGTCCCTTGAGTCAGCAAGTCGCAAAACGTGTGGCGACTGATTTCAGTCGCATGACGTGATCCTGCCCAAACGCAAGCAAAACGTTTCCTTGCGTCCACCACTGAACCAACCAACCATGGAGATGCGCTGACCTGACTTTGGCGGCTGCTGCGACGCTGTCGCTGACTTGCTCCGTCTGCCTGCCGAATGACATTTCCATCTTCGTCCACCAACAACCTCGACCTGCACAAGTACACACTTGCACGCAGCCGTCTCCGTACACCTCCAAGAGCTCCAGTTCCACCACGTCACTACGTCAAGCATCACTCAAGTCAGAAGTACTCACGAGAACGAGACGCTGAGACGACTGTAGCCATGGCTCCAACGAACACTGCTGCCGTCGCTGCCGTCGCTGGCAATGGTGCTTCGAATGATCTCTTGGATCGCATCAACAGCAGCACGGACTTGGATGCTGCGGCAATCGCAGCCCACCTTGACGACTACACGCAGCAGCGCATCCACGATATGGCCAACAGCACCTGCGGCGAAGAATGCATGTCAGTCTGCACACTTCTATGTGATGCTGCGTCTTGGTCTCTTGGTCTTACACAACAGCAGCCACTTGCTTCCTTTTGCAGCCTTTGCATCTCTTAATCCGAGTGGCACGCACGCACACACACACACACACACACACACACACGCACACACACACACACACACACACACACACACACTACCTCTCTCTCTCTCT
>NW_004754916.1:1292005-1312298 GCF_000188695.1 Salpingoeca rosetta | reverse complement strand
CACACACACACACACACACACACACACACACACACACACACACACACACACACACACACACACACTCTCTCTCTCTCTCTCTCTCTCTCTCTCTCTCTCTCTCTGTGTGTTAATCCCTCCAAACGCATCCCCCCTCCCACACTCACACACAACTCCCCTTCACACACACACACAGTTTGAGCTGGCACAACCTGGAAGAGATTGGCGCTCGCGTGATTGCAGAGGCTCTCAAGAAGAACACCAACATGCTCAAGCTCAAGTAGGTCCATCTCTATGCACGATTGATGGTGTTGCTGGAACGGTACGAGACGAGGACACTTGCATCACCTCATATATTCCCTTTCTTCCTCCTTTGCATTCGCACCAGCCTTGGCTGGAACAATCTGCGGGCTGCTGGCGGCCGTGCCATCGCAGAGGCACTCAAGCGAAACAACACTTTGCACGAGCTCAGGTTCCGCAAACTTGTGCTTTTTGTGTGTGTGTGTGTGTGTATGTGTGTGTATGTGTGTGTGTAGTACTTGTGCTCTCTCTCTCTCTCTCTCTCTCTCTGTGTGTGTGTGTGTGTGTGCGTGCGTGTGCTCTGTGTGTTCTATGTCTGTGTTTACTACCTGTGCTGCGATAGCAGCCCACCAGCCTGTTTGTTCCTTTGCTCTCGTGCTCTGTTTTGATTCCTTGACCAAACTCAAGCAAACCCACACCTCCTCTTTGCAGCTTGAGTGACAACCACCTTGGGCCTGATGGCTGTGCCGCCATTGCAACGGCGCTCGAGTCCAACACAATGCTGCACACCTTGTTGTAAGTGTTCTGGCATGGATGGCATCGTTGCAGTCGATCCCTGATGGCATCATTTCATGTCATTCGACTTTGTCATGCCACGCGCGCCCCTCCCAGGATCCCCTCCGCTCACAATGAAGCCCTGATTGTCACTCACCTCACCAACCCCCTGTGTTTCTGTGGTCTTGAGCAGCCTGTACAACAACAACATCGGCACAGACGGCGTGAAGGCCATTGCCAAGTCCCTTCTCAAGAACACCTCTCTCACCCGCCTCAGGTATTTCCTTTGATGTGTGTGTGTGTGTGTGTCTGCTGGACCACAGCTGCCTAAATCACTTTGTCAATACCTGTTTCAACGTCTCTGTCATCTCACGTGCCTGGTGGTTCTACCGCCCACACGCTGACACCGCCCGACCTGTGAATGTACTCATGCAGCCTGTCACGGAACCATCTTGGGCCCGATGGCGCCATCGCCATTGCTGAAGCGCTCAAGAGCAACACCACCCTCCTCAATCTCGAGTGAGTAGAAGGATATGAGTACAACGGCCACCCGCTACACACACACACACACGCACGCACGCACACACACACACGTGCGCGCGCGCGTCGACAGATGAACCACAGTATGCATTGGGATGATTGTTCGTGTTGTAGATGGAATGCGCACGACTCAATTGAGGACCGTTTCTCTTTCACGCCTCCTCACAACGAACTCATCAATGCAATGCACCACATTCTCCTTGATGCCTCTCCTCATCAACGCAATGCACCGCATCGACGATTGCAGTCTCGGGTGGAATGAGATTGGGGAGACGGGCGCTGCCGCTCTCGCGCGTGCTATTGATCCGCGCCGCAGCATCACCATCACGTATGGCGGTGATAACGTGCGCCTGGATGACCATGTACCTATGTACCTCTTTGTCCGATGCAAAGCAAGCACGCACACGCACACACGCACGCACACACACACACACACACACACACACACACACACACACACACACACACACACACACACACACACACACACACACACACACACACACACACGCACGCACACGCACACATGCACACGTGTCAAAGTCGTGATCACCACGAACACCTACAACGCTCCACTGCTGAAGCAGAAGGAGGAGGAGATCACAGCGCTTGAAGGGCAGCTGCGCCAGACCACTCAGCAACTGCAGAGCACACGCGATGCCCTGGCCACCAGCAACAGAACCACTGCCGTGCTGCTGCTGTGTCTGGTGTCTGGCGCTGCCCTTGCATACGGCCACTACCGCCAGCACCTGTGAACTGTTCATGTCGTCTCGTTGTTTGAACTGGCGCTTCAACTGATCCGAACAAGTGAAGCCATCTGCCACCCAATCCCTGCTTGCGCCTGCCTGCCCCGTCTGTTTTGTTCCACTTCTTTGTACCTCTTTACATACACCTGTCCGTTGCTTGCTGTTCGTTTGCGTGTCCGCCTGCCTTCAGCTATCACGCCCCTTGCTGTGTTGATGTGGTGTTTGTACCTCTGCCCGATTGTATGTCAATCTGCTTGTGCTCCATGCTCCTGTCTCGTATCTGGCCTTTTCGTTTTTGAGGCTGTCATGGAGGTTTAATCAACCAGATGACATCTGCCACTCCTCATGAAAACAACCGTATACTTGTAATGACCCGGCATTGACAGGAGGCCATGTCTGTGGCGCGCGCGCGCTCGCACACACACACACACACACACACACACACACACACACACACACACACACACACACACATACACACGCGCACGCATATTACGTCTGTTGTAGGGAAAGCATGAATGCAGCTGTTGAGGATGATGATGTGGTGTCGGCCTGGCCGACAACAAACAAGAACCCATCACTGCTCACAGCAACGCCATAGGCAGCACTGCTGCCGTGTGCCTCCAGCACCTTCTTGCTCCCGAGAAACTGCCCACTGTCACCACTCACGCGCGCCACGAAACCATGACCGCCATTGCTCGCAACATCACCACTCCCACCTGTAGCATCACCACCACCACCACCACCACCACCACCATCATCATCATCACCATCATCGAGGGTGGATGAATCAACCACGCGCGTTACATCGCCACCAGCTCTCCCACCAATGTACACCAGACCATTCCCGTCAACGGCGGCGGAATAACCCACATCGCGGCCAGAAGATGAGCCAAGCTGCGTTGTCCATAGCACGCGCCCGTCTGTTGTTCTCAGACACAGCACCAACACATCTGTTTGCGCCGTGGCATCTTCCGCTGCCGCTGCCACACCGGCTGTCTCCCCTGTCACGTAGAGCAGGCCTTGCTCCCCAACAGCAACCGCGTGCCCAATGTCCTGGTCCCCCGTGTCGATTTGCCGTCGCCACACAACAGAACCGTCAAAGCCCTTGAGACAGACAACAAACGCATCCGTGAGCGACGTAGAGCCATCGTCGTCGTTGAATGCTGTGACCGCTGTTGTGTCGCCCGTGATGTAGATGTTGCCACTGCTCGCGTCCACGGCAATAGCCCGGCCGTGCGTGTCGCCGGACGACCCGATGCGTGTTTGCCACTGCACCATGCCCGTGCCACCCGCCAGCCGCGCCACATACAGCTCGTCCGTGGTCGTGCTGGTGGGCGAGCCCTGGGTGGAGGAGAGGTGGCCTGTGATGAACACGTCGCCATCGCGGTCCAGCACGAGTCCGCCAAACGCATCAGCGCGCGATGTGCCGATGAGGCGTGTCCAGCTGACGGCGCCGTCGCTTCCCTGCAGGCACACGACAAAGAGGTCTGCCTCGCCCGAGCCTGCCTTGCCGAGCATGCTGCCACCGGCAACGCCCCCAACATAGACGAGCAACCCGTCCGCGGTTGCTGCGACTGCACGCGCGTCATCGTCGCCTGCTGACCCAAACTGCACGCACCACTGCACAGCACCACTGCCTGTGGATATGCGGCACGCAAACGCGTCGCTGCCCCCCGCACTTGGACCGGCGCCAGCGCCGATCACGCCTGTGGTGGAGCCCACGACGATGGCTGCGCTGCCCGCACTTGCTGGCAGGACGATGGAGGCGGCGGTGGTGTTGGCCGATGCAGGGCGAAGCTCGACGGCAAAGGCAATGGCTGTGCTCCAGGTGAGGTTGGTGGCGAACATGGGAGGGGATGGTGGCGGTGGCGAGGGGGTGTTTGACCCGCCGCTGCTGCCGCTGCTGTCGCCACCTGATCCGCCGTCGCTGCCGCCGCTCGAATACAGCATGACGGGGACGACGGTGCCGCACACGGCAAGCAGCAGCAGCAGGAACGCCACAAGCGCGTGCCAGGGTTTGCATTCGGCGATGCACGCGGGCTGGGCCGGCTGCTGTCTGCGCTGCCCACCCTCCATATCAAACTCCATCAGGTTGTTTCCCAGCACGGTGTCGCTGATGCGCGTGACCTTAGCAGTAGAGGAAGAGGAGGAGGAGGAAGAGGAGAAGGCAGCGCGCTGCTTTGTGCTTGTTCTGGACGCAGGCGACCGAATAGTCGAAGGTGCAGCAGACGTGGTTGTGTCGCTGGTGGGGTTGAGCGGTGTCATCAGCGAACCGATCGGCTTGAGCGCCTGCACGGGTGTTCGCGCTCGGCTTGGCGACATTGGCAGGTGCGTGCTTGGCGGTCGGTCAATGCTGGTGTCGCTGTCTGTGTCGCTCTCGTCGTCACTGCTGTGGTTGCGGTGTGTGGTTCGTCGGCGATTAGGGCGGTGACTGTCTCCATGGTCTCGGCTGGCCCGGCCGTCGTGGTCTGCGTCGTCGACCACCGACTCTGTCACCAGCGTTGATCCTGGCGGCGAGACTTGCACAGACTGGAAGTTGATTGTTCTCCTCGGCGTGCGCTAGAGGGGATGTGAATTTGGGAGAGAGGGGGAAGACGTGGCGTGGATGCGTGAGGTGGATGCGTGAGGTGAGACGTGAAGTGAGAGGTGGAGTTGAAGGCCACTGTGCTTGTTTGTTTGCTCACTTGCGGGCAGTTGCAGCAGACAGCGCGATCGCACTCAAAGAAGTGAAACAGCAGCGGGCGCATGCATTCAACAAGAGCGAGAGCTGTGTCACACGCACACACACACACACACATTGACAAACACACACACACACACACATTGACAAACACACACACACACGCACGCACGCACGCACGCACGCACGCACGCACGCACGCACACAATACAAAACAGACAATGCGATCGCTGCTGCGATCCAGGCCCAACACGGCACAACGCACCGGGCTGCTGCCTGGGGAGTAGCGCCGCCGTGTCCGACCATTGCCGCCACTGCCGCGATCAGGACCCGCTCCATCGCCAACATCCTCGAGCGTCATTGCCATCCTGCTCCCCTACTACCCGTCCGTCCTTGCTTCGCTGCCTCTCTCTCTCTTCGAGGTTGTCACGTCAATGAACACAAGCACCCCACAAGTTATTGTGGATGTGTGTGTGTGTGGAATGCGATTGGGGGTTGGGGATGACGTCAGGATTTGTTGGCAGGCGTGACGATTGTGGATGTGGTTGTGGAGCTCCCTCTCTGTCTGTCTGTTTGTCTGTCTCTGTCTCTGTCTGTCTTGCCCCGCTCCCCCTCCCCCTGCCTCCGTCACACGTTTGAACAGCGCTTGTAAGGGTGCAGACAGGTAAGCACGCAGGCGGGGTAACACAGGGGTGTGGTTCAGCCAAACGGAAACGAACAAGGAAAGCAAGCAAGTAGGGAAGCAACGCAGAGAAGCAAGTCGTAAAAAGGAAGCAAGGAAGAGACAAGAAGAACACAGGCAGGGGAACAAGAACAATGACAAGCAACAAGCAAGTGGTGCCGTCCAACCAAAGTGCAGTCTATGAGATGGAATGCACAGTGGGATGGGTAAGCAAGCACGAAAACAAGCTCGCAAGAACAAAAACAACAACACAGCGAGAGGTGGCCGGAGGAAGAGAGCGACGAGACAACACTCAACACACAACACAACACACAACACGGTGCACGAGCATGAGCGGGGAGGGGGGGGGTCGTGCTGGCATGCGCACGATGGGCTGGCTGCGTGGACCACCCATCTCAGACGGTGGTCTGCTCCGGATAGTACTTCCACATGTCGTCGCCCTCCAGCACGGCGTTGGGCTCCGGGTCCGGGTCCGTGATGGTGGGGATGACCTTGTTGGCCACCAGCCAGCGCTTGCGCCGCTGCTTGAGCCAGTCCATGTCGCGCAGCAGCACCATGTACCGCAGGCGGATGCGCGCGGAATCGTACAGGATAAACTCATTGTACCTGAAGGGGAAAGCAAGACGTTGGGGGGGGGAGTGGAGGGCGGGACGTGAGGGTGTGATTGCAGGTGTGAGGGTGTGATTGCAGGTGGAAATCGGCGGATGTGACACGCAACATCGTCAGTGCTCGCATCACACACACACACACACACACACACACACACACACACACACACACACACACACAAACACACAATCCTTACGCGAGGTGTGAGCCGGCGATGGGGGCTTCCTTGAGAGGACCGAGAGGAATGCGAACATCGTCCTCAAGTCCAACCATCGACTGAATACATCCGCACATGCAGGTGCGTGTTTGCAGAAGGTGAGGTGCAGCTGTGCAAACACACACACACGCGCGCGCGCACACGACACACACGCACAAAAGCAGAGCGCAGGAGCAGGAGCGTACGCGGGACGGGACGCTGCTGCCGAGACCGTGGATGCTGTCGTATCCAGCAGCCGGCGGCTCAGACTTGGCCTCTGTCCGCCGCTCGGGGTTGCCAAGCACAACCTGACAGTGTGTGTGTGTGTGTGTGTGTGTGTGATGAGAGTGGATGAAGGTGATGTAGATTCGACCAACCACATCATCACAAACGCTCCAACAACGACGGCAAGAGACACCGACATGCCAAAACAAGAACAACAACAACAACAACAACAACAACAACAACAACAACAACAACAACAACAACAACAACAACAACAACAACAACAACAAGAACGAGAACAACAACAACAACACGCCCATGCCCACCTCGGCCAGGAACATGCAGCAGTGGTGGCGGGCGAGCTCGGATCCCTCCCCATAGTTCATGGTGTAGTTGTAGCTCTTGGAGAAGCAGTCTGCAAAGTACACGCCCTTGCCAAACATGTATCCAGTCACCTGCGCACTCGGTGGCGCGCACCGCAGACCTGGCACGCGCGCATGTGATGTGTGTGCGTGTGTGTGTGGTTGGGGCGTAGGGGCAGGGGATGGAGGGAGAAACAGAGGCAAAACCACATGCAAACATCCTGAATAAGAATTCGTACAACGACAAAGGAATCACACACAAACATACAATCACGCGAGTACACAATCTGTCTCTCATACGCGCGCACACACGCGAGCGCACACACACACACGCACGCACTCATTAGCACACACGCACACATACACACACCTTGGGAGAGGATGCCGAGGACGTTCTGGTTCTTGGTGCCGTGCCAGAGCAAGGTGCGTGTGGGGTCGGAGCCAAACTTGTTCTTGAAGGCGGCGTCTTCGTCCGGTTTGGAGATCTCAAACACCTGCGCAATGCCCACGCCGCCGGCGCTCGAGTGCTCCCGCGTCGTGTTCATGAACATGCGGATGGCCTTGTACGTGGACGAGTCTGCAGGGACGGCAGCCAGGCGCGCGCCCGTGGCCAGGTATACGTACTCAAAGGGGTTGAGGCTCATGGCATGGTGGCGGTGGTATGCGCCGAGCAGGAGGTTGGCCGTTACGTTCTCCACCGAGATGGTGTTGAGCTTCTCCTCAATCTCAAGCACCTTCTTGTGCTTGAGCTGCTGCACGCGGTGCTTGACGGCGTTGATGGGGATGGTCTGGTAGAACTCGTTTGTCAGCTGTTGCACCTGTGTGTTGAGCGCATCGCGGCCCTCGTCGCCCCACGACATGCCCTCGAGCTTCTTCGTCAGGTCCTTCAACTGCTTGATGAGCCCGACAGCCTTCTCCATTGCCCCGGCCGGCGCGCCGCCAAAGGCAAGGTCAAAATCGCAGTCGGTCACAATCGCCCGCTGCAGCGTCTTCACGTCCGCCGTCGTGCGCACGAACACATCCACGCTGCAGGGGAGGTGGGGAGGAGGAGGTGGGGAGGAGAGTGAGATGGAGTTGTCACGGTGGGGGGGGGGAGGACGATGTTGCGGCAGCTATCAGACAACACACACACACACACACACACACACACACACACACACACACACACACAGAGCAAAGTAGCAAAGTACCAACCTGGGAGGGAGCCTGTCTGAGGAGGGCACCTTCTCAAACTTAATGACCTGCATGGCCATCTCCTGGCGGCGGGCAATGGTGGCGTGGTCGTGCTTCTGCAGCCGGTACTTGCCCGGCTTGGGCTCAAAGCCGTGCCGGTTCTCCCACAGGTTCGCGGACTTGCTCTTGAAGATCTGCGAACGTGCGTGTGTGTGTGTGTGTGTGTTGTGTTGTGTGTGTTGTGTGTGTGTGTGTGTTGTGTGTGTGTGTGTGTTTTGACGAGGGATCGGGAGAGGTGGATGGGTCATCGCAAACACACACCTTGCAGAACTCTGCGATTGCAGCCTCCTTTGTCGGGTACGGGGTGACCTGGTGCATGCCTTCCTCGCCAACACGGCCCCAGCGCGTCGACAACACGTACATGTCGTGCACAAAGTTGTGCAGCACTTGCATGCGGTCTGCAAGATTCAAAATGGGGGGGGGGGGGGAGAGAGTGGAGCGTCAGGAAGGGGAAGAGGTGGGGGTGCCAGAAACACAAGTCACATACACACACACTCATTTACACAAGCACACACACTCACACACACACACACACACAAACACACATATACACACAACCAACGCACAGAAGTCGTGGCGGCCCCAGTATCCGTAGGAGACGTCAGTGATGGTCATGGTGAGGTCATAGTAGTCGTCGCAGTCGTCCATCTTGACCACGCGCGCCACCTTGGTCAGCTTTGTCGCCTCGTCCACCAGCGGGCCCGGTGGCTTGCCTTCCTCCTGCTTCTTCTTCTCAAGCAGCTCCTCAATGTCGTGCAGACCAGCCTGTCACGTACGCACGTTCATGTGTGTGTGCGCATGTGTGTGTGCATGTGTATGTGTGTGTGCATTGGCGCACAAGTGCGTGATGATGAGAAACCAAAAGGCATGCATGGTGCAATGTGCATCATAGACTCAAGTTGAGACGCCCAGCACCACCCCACCACGACTACCGCCGCACAACCCACCGTTGCATCCGTCTGTGGCTGCACGTCAATGCCTGGAATGTCGATGGTGGTGAAGCGCTCGTGTGCCGGGCGCGGCGGCTTCTGCGCAGGCGTCAGTGTTGCATGCAGCTTGCTCTCCATGCGGGCTGGTCAAGCAACATGGAGCAAGGGAAGTACAGGTGAGTGTGAGCGTGTGAGCGTGTGTGTGTGTGTGTGGGTTTGCGCGCGCATACACAGAGATGTACCCGCCCCCGCCTCCCTCCCTCACACACACACACACACACACACACACACACACACACACACACACACACACACACACACACACACACACACACGCACGCACACGCACACGCACACGCACACGCACACGCACACGCAAACACAAACACAAACACAAACACAAACACAAACAAACACACACACACACACAGACAAGACGCACCTATGGTGGCGGTGTCGGCGATGGCGTATGCGTGCCAGAGCGGGGAACACCCGTCATCGTCCAGCTGGTTCACATCCGCACCCTTCTCCAGCAAAAAGTCGAGCATGTCGTCGCAGTTGACAAAGGCAAACGCGTTGCTCTGGTGCGTGAAGCAGCGGGCCAGCACCGTCTGGCCCTTGTGTGGCAGGCGGTGGTTGAGGTCCAGTGGGTTGTTCACGACGGCGCCGAGCGCAAGCAGCCGCTCCAGCGCGTCCTTCCTGTTCTGCACCACCAGCAGTTCGGCCAGCGTTGCGCCCTGCTTCGTGGCGTGGTGCCAGCTCAGGCCAGAGCGCAGCAGCAGCGCGGCCGTGCCTGCCCGCACCTGCTGCGGCGTCACGGTGCCCGTGCGCGGGAACGAGTCTGTCAGCCACTCGTCAATGGCCTTGTCCCCCGTGATGGTGAGTGGCTGCGCGTTGGCAACACCGCCCATGCGGCTGCCATTGGGAGAGCGGCCCAGGCCCAGCCCGCGCGGAGACAGCAGCGTCGATGTTGCCTTTGGCGGCGGGTGGTGCTTGAGGGTCTCGAGGCATGGCTCCAGCAGGGCCAGCAGCAGCGGCTTGGCCATGAACTTGGCCACCCGCTCGTCGTCCTTGAGCCACTCCGAGTCCTGCACGCACGCGCGGAGCGTGTCGTAGTAGTTTGGGTCTGCGCCTCGCTTGAGGAGCATGCGCACCATGCGCATGCGGTGGGCGGCGTTGGCGTGCCCAATCAGCGCCAGCGTGAGCGCATCAAACCCGTCCTTGCGCGTGGCCTTGACGTCGCAGGCGCTCACGACAGCATCAAATGCAGGGTAGGCGCCGCTCCAGCAGGCCTGGTGCAGGTGCGTTTCGCCGCGCACGTTGACCGTGTCCTTGCGGAAGGCGTACTCGTTGGTGAGCGTGCGCATCATCAGCGCGCAGAACTTGTCCTGGAACAGCTTGTTCTGCGAGATGTGCCTGCACACAAACGTGACGAGCGTGTTGTTCTCGCTGTCGCGCAGGGCCTTGACGCGGGTGGACGGCGTCTTGCGCAGCAGCGTCATGGCCATCTGGTATTCGCCGACAGACACGCAGTCGTCAAAGGCCGACAGCACATCCACGCCGTGGTCAATGAACACGCACGCCAGGCCCGTGAAGTGGTGTGAGGCGAGGAAGCGGAACGTGGACGTGGTGCGCACCACCTCCACCTGCTTGTCCTTCTCCTTGTCGTGCTGCAGGACGGTGAACACAATGGCGTGCTTCAGGTCGCGCACGTGGTCCAGCAGCAGCGCCGCGTAGTTGACCTGGTGCCCAATCAGCGCCAGCTGCAGCGCCGTGTTGCCGTCTTGGTCCTCCTGCCGTTTGTTCGTTTGTTCGTTTGTGTGTGTGTGTGTGTGTGTGTGTGTGTGTGTGTGTGTGTGTGTGTGTGTGTGTGTGTGTGTGTGTGTGTGTGTGTGTGTGTGTACGTGTAAGCATGTGCGCGCGTGTGCGCGCGTGCGTGCGTGTGCATGCATGTGTGTGTGTGTGTGCGTGAGCGCATGTTGAAGTCACTTAGAAACCCCCTCTGGCTGCCCCAAAGAGACACAAACACACATGCACGCACGTACGCACACCTTGTTTGGGTCTGCACCACGCTTGATGAGGTAGCGGGCGCTGAGGATGGCACCGTACAGCGACGCGTAGTGCAGCGGCGTGCGCCCGTACGTGTCAGCAACATCAAGATCAAGCGCTGGCGGCAAGGTGGTTTGGGGGGGGGGGGTGGAGTTTGAGCATGGGTGGGGGGCGGTGAGGTTCGTGTGGGGGCAGAGAAGTACAAAGAAGGCAAGGCACACACACACAGCCAAGCAAATGCATTAACAAGCAAAACACACACAAAACACAAGAACACACACACACGCACACACACACACACCAACACACACCAACACACACCAACACACAAGACACACCAACACACACACACACAAAACACACCAACAAACAACACACACAAAACACACCAACACACACATCAGCCCAAGCAAACACACACGCACACACGCGCGCGCACACACTATCAACATCATCTTACTCTCGAGGGAGCAGATGTCCGAGACAATCTCAATGGGGTCGGCGGGGGTGCGCGCCTTATCCAGCCGCTCGGGCTTGTCTTCCGTCACGACGGCGGCATGCAAGATGTTGCGGCCAAGTGCCGTGCACGCGTGCACGTCGGCGCCTCGGTCAATCAGCAGCTGCTCCATCTGTTTGTTGGAGGCACGCGAAAGGGGGGGGAGGGAATTACGGAGGTGGCGCAGTTGGAGATATTAAGCGTTGGCACGGGTAATGTGAGATGATGAGTGCCGCGTGTATCCCCTCAAACGCGCGCGCGCACACACACACACACACACACACACACAAACACACATGCAAACACACACAACAGCACACACACCACACACACACACACACAACAGCACAGCACCTCAAAGTTGCGGTATGTCCTTGTTGCCGAGTTTGTGACGGCGCGGAAGAGCGGGAAGACGCCGTCGTTGTTCTGTGCGTTTGGATCTGCGCCCTTGTCCAGCAGCATCTGCACCAGCACCTTGGAGCGGTCCCCACCATCCGCCATAATCACGCCGTGCAGCGGGGTGTTGCCCTTGGACGAGCGCAGGTCCGGGTCAACGCCAGCCTCCAGCAGCCGCTGCAGCAGCGCCAGGTCGTTCATGCGCGCCACGTAGTGCAAGGCCGCGGTGCCGTGCCCGTCAAGCTGGCACGCGTCCGCTCCGGCCTTGAGCAGCGCGTCCGCAACCGTGCGGTCCTGCGTGCTCTTCACCGCAGAGCACAGCACCAGGTCACCAAACTTGTTCATCGCGCCCGTGTCCGCCTTGTGCTTGAGCAGCAGCTGCAGCACAGCCGCGCGCGCCTTCTTCGCTGCCGCCTGTGCCTGCAGGCACTGGTGCACAGCCATGTGCAGCGCCGTCTGCCCGCTGCGGGCGGAGACGATGGCCGGGTCGGCGCCGTGCAGCAGCATGCGCTCCACCACGCTCGGGATGCCCGCAACAACGGCGTACATGAGCGGCGTCTGGCCCAGCCGGTCCCGCGCGTTGGTGTCCGCGCCGTGCTCGAGCAGCACGTCCACCAGCGGCTGCGGGTTGTTGACGCGGCACGCCACGTGCAGCGCCGTGCAGCCGCCAAGCACGTTGTCCAGCTCCTTCTCAATCTTAAACGGCTTCTTCTCGCTCTCCCCAAGCCGCTTGGCGTGCTTGGCATAGTCGCCCGCAGCCACCGTCAGCTCCGTCCCGTGGCTCGGCACCACCATGTTCTTCTTCTTCTTCTTCTTCTTGTGCTGCTTCTTGCCGCTCTTCTGGCCATCCCCATCCTCACCCTCGTCATCCTCCTCCTCGCCATCCTCATCACCATCCTCTTTGTCGGCCGTCTGGTCCATGTCGCCACCACGCTCCTCTTCGTTGTCGTCGTCGTTGAGGGCAATGACATCCACGCCGTTGCCGCTGCTGCCACCGCTCGTGCCGTTCATGCCATCCACCTGCTGCTGCGCTCCACCCTTATCAGCGTCGTCGTTGTCGTCGTTGCTGTCCTCGTCCTCATCCGAGTCCATGTCAGAGGCGGACATGTCAGAATCGTAGTTGTCGTCGTCGTCGCTGTCAACGGTGTGCGCCACCTCCTGCTGCTCTCCGCCCTCCCCCTCCGTCTTCTCCTTGAACAGCATGCGCACGGGGACGTTGGGATCGCACCCGGCCTTGAGCGCGGCCGCCACCAGCTCCACCACCTTGTGCAGGCTGGCAGCCGTCGACTCTGTGGACGTGCTTGGCTGCGAGCCATACGCGTTGTACCTGCGCCTGTACCCAAACCTGCTGCTGGAGTTCATGCTGCTGGCGTTGCTGGTGGCCTCCGCGTTGCCAAACAGCGATGCGCTGGACGGGTGCTGGTTTGCGGCGAGGAGGAGGTCAATGAGCGGCGTGCGCCCGTTGCTGTGGCGCCGGTGGTTCAGCAGCGCCGCCACCGACGCGCTGTCGTCCTGCTGCATCACCAGGTTCCACAGCTCGGCAATGTCGCGCTGCTTGGCCAGCCCGACCAGCTTGTGCAGGAACGACTCTGCCGATGCCTCCACCTGCGCCTTGCCAAAGGAGTGCCCGCTGGAGAGCATGGCCACCAGCAGGTTGGCCCGGCTGTTGGCCAGCGCCACGGAGAGCGGCGAGCTGCCGTCCTTGCTCGCTGCGTCCGGGTGCGCGCCGCCCTTGAGCAGCAGCTCCACCATCTCCTTCTGCTTGGTGCCGTTTGCCCGCACCACCAGCAGCAGCGGCGTGACCCCGGCCAGGTCCTGCGCGCACGCGTCCGCGCCCTGCTTCAGCAGGTGCTCCACAATGCGCAGGTTGCTTGGGCCGGCCTGGCTGCAGGCGTGGTGCAGCAGCGTGCGGCCCTCGTTGTCGCGCGCGTCAATGGCCACCCCGGGCTGCTGCAGCAGGTACAGCAGGCAGGTGATGCACGACTTGGCCACCGCAATGGACAGCGGCGTCGTCTTCCAGTCGTTGGCGGAGGACAGGTCTGCGCCGTAGCGCTTGAGCAGCTGCAGGACCTTCACCCAGTCGTAGGCGGAGGCGTAGTGTGCGGGGGTGTTGCCGCTCGAGTCGCGGGCGTCCGGGTTGTGGCCCGCCCGCAGCAGCATCTGCACCGCGTCAAACTGCCCGTTCTTGCACGCGTGGTGCAGGGCCGTGTACTTGCGCTTGTCCTGCGCCTCGACGTGCGCCCCCATCTCCACCAGGGCCTCCATCACGTCCACGTTGCCCTGCATGGCGGCGATCATGAGCGGCGTGCGCTTGTTGCGGTCGCCCAGGTCCATGTCCAGCTCCGGGTCAAACTCGTGCAGCGCCTGAAGCACGTCCACGTGGCCCTCGTACGCGGCGTGGTGCAGCGGCGTCAGGCCCAGCTTGTCCTTGGCCAGCCCGGCCACCTTGAGCTTCTTCAGCATGGCCGCCTTCTTCCGCTTCATCGCAGGCGTCTCCTCCTCCTCCTCTTCTCCTTCCCCACCATCGCCCTGCTCCGCTTGGCCCGTGAGCGCGGTGAGCTGGGCGCCAAAGCGCTTGCGGGCGGCCTCCAGCAGCAGCACCGCCGTCTTGGGGCGGCCGTGCTTGGCGGCCAGGTGCAGCGGCGTGGCCAGCTGCTTGTCCGTCACCACGGGGCTCTCCCCGAGCGACAGCAGAAACTCCGCCACGCCCTCGTCCTCGTTGGCCGCGGCAAAGTGCAGCAGCGTGCGCGCGTAGTCGTCGTGCACGCTGTAGTTGAGGCTGTTGATCTGCAGCAGCTTCTTGAAGCGCGCGGCGCTGGTGCATGCGCTGGCCACGTGCAGCGGCGTCACAGCGGAGATGCTGCCGCCCTTCTTCAGCAGCGAGCGCGCCTGCAGCGTGGACTTGATGGGCAGCGAGCTGTCCGCCGCCACCATGTACGTCTCCGTCATGCCGCTGCTCGTGTCCTTGGACAGCGCCTGCAGCGCCTGCTGCACCGTGCGCACGTTGCCGGCCTCCGCCGCGGCGTACACCAGGTTGCTGGTGGAGATGGACTGGTGCGAGGCGCCGGACAGCACGTACTTGAGCGTGTCGTCCGACACGTCGCGGGAGCGGGCGGCGGCGAGCATGGCCATGCCAAACCCGTATCCGTACGGCTGGTGATACTCGTACTCGCGCAGGTTGCTCTCCTGGATAAAGGCAGAGTCGCCCTCCTTGCCGCCGCGCGCCACGCCAACCTTGCCCACGCGGTGCGCGTACGTGTGCGAGGACACGTTGCCCGTGCCCGTGCGCGCGGCAATGTCGTTGTCCGGCACGTCTGCCCAGCCGTACTGCGGCGCGCGGCCAATCAGGAACAGCGACTTGGCGTCGTTTCCAATCATGGCCCACTCCTCCGCGTTGCTGAAGCAGTCCGCGCTCCAGTCCGGCGCGCGGCCCGGAAGGAAGTTGCGGCCGTTGTCCATGAGGAAGCGCAACAAGAGGTGGTCCTCCTCAGCCACCGTCTTGGTGACCAGGCGCCCCGCCACAACGGGCCCGCACGCGCCCCACTGCTGGAGCAGCTGCCAGTGCTCCTTGAGCAGCTGCAGGCTGGCCTGCGACTCGTGGTACCCGGACATGCCGTGCACGTGCAGGGCGAGCGACGTGTCGCGCGGCGCCACAATCACGCCATACAGCTTCTGCGTCGTGGGCACGGCAATGGGCTTGGTCTCCTCATCCTTGTCCTCCTTGTCGGCTGCGGCAGCAGCAGCAGCAGTGGTGGTGGTAGTGGCAGTGGCGTTGAGGCTGCGGCGCGTGCTCTTGCGCTTGGTCAGCTTCTTGCTGCCCTTGCGTGACAGCGCGGGCTTGGCCTTGGCCTCGGGCTCTGGCTTCTTGTCGTAGAGCGTCTGCTCCTGGCCGTTGATGCGCAGCACGATCAGCTGCACGCCCTTCTCCTTCGGGTGCGGCTGCGCGGCCACCTCCACGTAGTCGCCCGCCTTGAGCTTCGACAGCGCCGGGCACACCAGCGCACCCCCGGCGGCGTAGCGCGTGTCGTCAAACCCCTCGTCGTCGCCGTACGCATCAGTGGAGACTGCGGCGGCCTGCGCAACACCGCCAGCCTTGATCAGCCACCAGTTGCCCTGCACGACAAAGTGTGTGCTCTGGGTGTTGGGGGCGACGGTGTGGTGGTTGCCGCAAAAGCCAATGGCAAAGTGGGAGAGAGCTTCTTCCTCGGTCATGGCAAACGCCTTGTCCACGTCCGTGGCAGATACCGTGATCTTGCGCTTGGAACGTGCCACGCTCCCGTGCTTGGCGGTTGCACCGGCAACTTGCACCTGTGCGTATGTGTCGTGGTGTGTTGTGTGAGAAAAGCGGGCAGAAGGCGAGGTTGGAGAAAGCGAATAAGATGGAGAATGCAAAGCGTTTGCACAATAACGCACGTGCACACAGCAACACAGCCAACCAAGCGAACACACAAACACACACACACATGCACGCAAGAACATAAGAACACACAAACAAGACCACACACACAGACGCGCGCACACACACACACACACACACACAGAGACGCACAGCCGCCAGCTACTCACGCCAAAGGAGCGTCCGGCTTTGGGATCAAACTTGATGGTGTCTGGGCCGGTGAAGACGACGCCGCTGCCAAAGGAGGGTGTGCTCTCCTCAACCGTCTTGGACAGTGCGCGAGTGCGTACGACGCGCGTGTCGTCGAGGTCAACGTAGGAGCGGAAGAGGGAAGAGGACGAAAGCATGTTAATGCCGGCCTGCAGGTCCTTGTTGCTGATGCTGCTCTGCACCTTGGCCACGGCGGCAGAAGAGGATCCGCTCATGTCTGGGTTGGGGTTGTTGGCAGCCTGCGCCGCCCGGTCCCGCTTCAACTGCTCCTCGTACTGCACCTCCATCTCCCTGCGCGCGCACACCAGCGGCTTGTCCTCGGGCACGGACAGCTCAAACTCGTGCGGCGGCACAAACATGTCCAGGTCCTCCTCAACCACCTCCTGCACGCTGTTGGCGATGGCCTCCGCCTTCTCCGCCAGCGCAGCCATCAGCTTCTGCTTCTTCGTCATGCGCTTTGGCTTACCAGCTGACGTCGCTGCTGCTGCTGCCGGCTCCTTCTTCTTGCGCGTCACTTTCTTCTTGCCGCCCTCGGCTGCTTCTGCCTTTGTGCGCCGCGCTCGCTTCGCAGCGGGGGCCTTGGCAGCCTTGCTGGCATTGGCGCTTGCACTGGCGGTGGTCTTCGCAGCTGCAGCAGTGTCAGGCGCGTCTGCTGCCTCTTCCATGGCAGTGCCAGCTTCATCCTCGACTGCAGCCGCTTCCTCCTCTTCCTGCTCATCGTCATCAGCTTCCTCCTCCTCCTCTTCCTGCTCATCGTCATCGTCACCGTCGTCACCGTCGTCATCATCATCTTCTTCTTCGTCTTGCTTGCGGCGCTTGCCACGACGACTGCCCTTCTTCTTCGCTGCGCCAGCTGCACTGGCTGCTGTCTTCTTGCCCTTCTTGGCCTTGACGGCGGCCTGTTGGGCCTGCTTCTTCTGCAGCCTGGCCTCCTCCTCTTCCTTGGCGGCCTTCTTCTTGGCGGCGGCTTCCTCCGCAGCCTTGCGACGGGCCGACTGGCGCTTGGATCGCTTCACGGGCTGCTGGTCCTGCTCTTGCTGGGTTGTCTCTTCAGCGGCTGCGGTGGCTGTGGCGTCGTTGTTGTCGTTGCCGCTGGCATCCTCGGCCGCGCGGGCAGCCTGACGGCGGCTGCGTCTGCAAACAGAGGGAGATGCCATGTTTTTGGGGTGAGGTCTCATGTCACACTTTCACTTCAGCTGTTGACACAACACAACACCAACACAACGCAGGCCGTGCGCACACAACACCAGCAAAAACACACAACACCAAAAACACAAACGATCAAAACAACACACACACACACCCACACACATGTGAGCAGCGATCAAAACCTTGGCGGCATGGCGCTGTTGTTTGCTTGTTTGCGGTGAATCAGTCGATCGGTGAGCGCCTTCTTTGCGTTGCGTTGGCTGTGCGTTGGCTGTGCGTTGGTTGGCTGTGCGTGGCTTTTTGCAAGTTTGCTGTCTCGCGGCTGGCTGGCTGGGAGGACAGGCAGGAGCAAACGTGAATGGGGAGCGCACACACAACAACAAGCAGCAGCAGGAGCGCGAACAAGAAAAAACACAAAGCACACAGCCACTGGCAGTGCGCCGATGCAAGCCCGCCTCGCAGAAATTTCAAGGAAGACATTCAACAATGGGCGGTTCACAAGAATAAACACGTCAAACTTGTTTTGGCAGCTGCACAGTGCTGACATCTGTGATTTCTTGCTGATGCTCCGAAATGATGGTAAACCTCCAATTGAGAACCAGTACCCGTTTGCAAATTGCCCACAAGTTGGGTTTTGCAAATTGTGAGCACAAGCACAAGGAGGAAGACGAACGATCGCCGCACACGCACGCACACAACACACAACCACCGCCACCAAGACGACTCAAGAGGTCACAAGCAACGCAGCCGCGAGCAGGTGAGGAAGAAACACAGCAACGAGGCTTCTCTGCTCCTGAACACAGCACACACGAGCCCCAGGCGACCGACCGAACGACCTTCTCCTTCATTGACATCACCTCGCACCACTCCTTCTCACTCTCATTCACACCACTTTTGCACACACACCACGTTCGCCCGCATCACACCTTCCACACACACACACACACACACACACACACACACACATCAGTCATGGCCAGCCAGACAAGGGCAAGGCCGCCATGGCTCAGGCGTGCATCATCCACCAATCCGACACCACCTCCGCCGTCATCAACAGCGACAACAGTACCAGTTGTAGCTGCAGTGGCTGTGCACAAGCAGTACTTGCAACAGCACGCATCCACAAGCTCCAGCCCAGCAACATCCACATCCTCTTCTCCAAATGTGCCCTTGACTCGACCAACAGATTCCACTACCACCGCAACGGGACGCGGCGGACCACTTTCCCGACGCACCAGCAGTAGCAGCAGCACTAGCACCACCAGCACCAGCACCAGCACCAGCACCAACACCAACACCAACACCAACACCAACACCAACACCACCACCACCACCAGCACCAACGCCAACACCAACACCAAGCCTGCCGTTGCTGGCTCCCTGCCGTCCTCGGCTTCCTCAACGGCTTCAACCTCCTCTTCCACGGCATCTACTCCAACTGCCGAAGCCGAGTTCCTCGCACCCACACCGCCATCAACAACCCTCGACAACGACAACGCCGCCGACGACACTGATGACAATGATGGTGATGCCAAAGACACAGGTGCCAACGTGCAACAAGGCGGCACATTTCAACGTTATCCCAACGGCACCAGCATTACCAACACCAGCACCAACGACAGCGGTGCCACTGCACAAGATGCGCAGCAAGATGCCACGTCCGTCAGCTTTGATGACATCGACTTCGGCGCCTTGGACGATTCGTTGTTTACCAGCAACGGTACAGCCAGTAATGGTGCAGCCAACAATGTGGCACCCACCTCCTTCAAGCCGCTCACCCTCAGTACCTCTCCCACCACAGAGACTACATCACTGCATCCATCACCACCAAGGGCACTTGTGCCGCTGTCCCTGCCCTCGCGAGCTGGAGACGAAGATCCCTCTTCAGCTGACACACCCACCAACATGAGTGGCAGCCACACCGCCATCTGGAGTGAATGGTCGCACCAACAACACCAGCAACCGTCGACAAGGGGCTGCTCGCAGTGTGCAGCACTGCAACAGCGCCTCACACACTACCAACAACAACAACAGCAGCAGCAGCAGCAGCACACGCCGCAGACGGTGCACCGGCTCAAGCGCCGCATCAAGGCGCTGCAGCAGAACAACAAGGCCCTCGAGGCCCAAATAGCGTTCCTCAGCCAAGGGAAGCGCAGCAAGCACCTGCCGCCCGGCTCTGCGTGCAGCACGGCCCCAGCATCGCCGGCGCCGCCGCCCCCGTCCGTGGCCACGTCGTTGCGGGCATCACCCGTGCCAGGCGCGCACCCCGACAGCAGCAGGGCGGTCACACCATCCACGTCAGCAGCATCAACAGCAGCAGCAGCAGCAGCATCAACAGCAGCAGCAGCAGCAGCGACCACTGGCACACCGGCCCGCCACGATGTGACGTCGCTGCGGCAGGCACGCACCGTGATCCAGGACCAGCAGGAGAAGGTTGAGGGCCTTCGCAGGCAGCTGCAGGCGGCGCGGGAGCACGTGAAGCAGCTTGAGGCCGTGCTGCTGCAGAACAGGGGGCGGCTCATGGGCAGCAGCACGGGCTCGGCCGCCGTCGCTGCCGTCATGGGCCGCATCGCTGCTGCGGGCGGCGACAGCGCCAACAGTAGTGGTGACAGCAGCAG
>NW_004754916.1:1284505-1289505 GCF_000188695.1 Salpingoeca rosetta | reverse complement strand
ACTGCAGTCACGGCTGTGCTCGATTCCCTCTATGACATTTGCTTTTCCGACGTGTGCACGCCGCCCTCCTCGCAACAGCAGCAGCAGCAGCGAGCTGTTGTGCTGTTTGCGTGGGTGTGTGCGGCGAAGGGGCTGCGGCACCGCGTCACGGCGTTGCTCCTCGACCTGTGTCTCCGCGCCTACACAACTCGGCCCGCCCTTGCGGCCAGCTGCCTCTTGGCGTGGCTCACCGCACCACCACCAACATCAACATCAACATCAACATCAACATCGCTCCCGGCGGCCTCATCACTGACGGTGTCATCCGTTGTCGTGAATGCTCGTGGCGGTGGCACGCCACACGCCAATCACCATCACCCTCACCAGCAGCACCCGTTTGCAGAGGGCGAGCACGTGCTGGTTGCCTGTCTCAACATTGTACTGTCGGACCTCGCTCAGCAGAAGAAGACGAAGCAGCCACCGACAACAACAACAGCTGCTGCTGCTGCTACTGACTGCGCTCTAGCCGACCGCTGCCTGGGGCATCCTCGCTGGCGGGCGGCGTGCACGCGTGCAGCCGCGGTGCTGACCCGTGCTTGTGTGCAGTCCCCACATGCGCTTGTGCAGCACGTGTACGCCCGCTGCCTAGCTGCACGTGCTGGTGCTGGTGCCGGTATGATGCAGGTGGATGTGCTTCGCCACGCCGCCTTTGTTGCTGGTGTGGACATGTGTGACGCAGCTGTGATTGGCAAGCTGACGGCAGCACAAGACAGCACGCGTGGCCTCAGATCGCTGTTTGTGTACGGGCTGCGGGTGCTCTGTGTTCACTTTGGGTTTGAGTTTGCATACGAGCACGTGCTTGGGGATGCGTTCTGGCAGCTGGCGGAGCAAGCAAGCGCGCCGGCATCAGCATCGTGGTTTGGCGTGGCTGTTGTCGAGCTGCTTGGGTTTGCGGTGCGCATGTGCCATGAGCAGTACCCTGACAAGGCGACGCGCCCACCCGACATTGACCAGGTGTACCAGTACCTGTTGTCGCAGGTTGGCGCGCTCGTGTCTGCGCTGCCGCCACGCGTCAACACGGCGACGGCGACGGCCGCGGCCCGCTGCTGCTCTCATGTGCACACGCGCACCCCGTGGTCTTCCCTTCAGCAGTTTGCAGCCATCATCTCCTCGCAGTAGAGAGAGAGAGAGAGGCAGAGAGGGAGAGAGAGAGAGAGTGTGTGTGTGTGTGTGTGTGTGTGTGTGTGTGTGTGTGTGTGTCGTGCGCGAACACCTTTGGTGGCACAAGACTTTGGCATTATTATTTATCCTGTGCTGTGGCCGGCAATGTATTTCGGTGTTGCTATCACTGCTGCTGCTGCCCTTGTTGCTGCTGCCCTTGTTTGTGACGCGCGCCAGACACTCCTCCTCCTCCTCCTCTTCCCCACAGCGCACCCCCCCCCCCACACACACACGCGCTTATTCCACACTCTTCTTCACCACCACCTTGACTAGCAACGACGTTATTGCCTGTGTGCGCCCGTGCTTGTGCGTTTACTTTCGATAACTGCCTGCGGTGCGGCTTACCCACGCGCTTGCTTGCATGCTTCTGGAGCCGCCACGATTAGATGACCAAGCAAACACCATCTTGGCGACACACGCGCAGGCAACAAGCCATACCCACCAGCCACCCACTATCAACACCAACCGATGACAACAGCACCCCAATCCCCTTGTTTGTACACGCGTGACTGCCTGGCCTTGTGCTCTGCCGGCCTCGCTTGCACCCATCAGTCACAGCTGCCGTCCTTCCACCCCTGTTGCGTGTGCGCGTGAATGTGTTTGTGACGAGCGAGCGCAGAGGAGGCAAGGTTGAGACGATTTGAGCAGATGCGTCGGCAAGGACGACAACTGAGAAGTGTTGTTGTGCATGTAGACGATATGAGCTGGTGTTATGACATGGGGCTGTTTTGACATACGCACATCACGCCAGCGCTCATCCACTTTGCTGCAGTCGAAGGCTGGCTTCCCGAGCCGCACGTTCACTGCATTGTGGGCCCTGAGACGGAAGCGCGGATGGACGACGTGATGAGTGCAAATGGGAGTGGAACAGCGCTGTATTGAGATGCATTGCGGCAAACGCAGCAACAGTGGGGCCGGCTCGGGGAAGAAGGCTCACGAGAAGTGAGGCAGAGGCATGCAGCGGCGTCAACGCAAGGTAGCACGGTGGCAACAATGTGGTGGCCGACAACATGCTTGGCACTACACGTACTTGCACATCCACTGGGCAAACGCTGAGCGGCTGGTTGTATCTGGTGGATCCTTCTGAATGTACTCCCTGGCAAAGAAACAAGAGCGTGCGTATGTGTGTTGTGTGTTGTGTGTGTGTGTGTGTGTGTGTGTGTGTGTGTGTGTGTGTGTGTGTGTGTGTTTGTGTGTGAGGGAGAGAGAGCAAGCAACAATGAGAGATGGGGTGCCCTCACACACACACACGCACACGAGTCAGGCACACGAGTCACACACACACACACACACACACACACACACACACACACACACACACACACACACACACACACACACACACCCAAAGTCATC
This sequence comes from Salpingoeca rosetta, assembly GCF_000188695.1. Lineage (NCBI taxonomy): Eukaryota > Choanoflagellata > Craspedida > Salpingoecidae > Salpingoeca > Salpingoeca rosetta. The sequence continues at coordinate 1,286,949 of NW_004754916.1, read as the reverse complement.
GGCACACTCGCGACAAGGGTAGAAGCGGGACAAGAGCCGCATCATTTCCTTCATGTCGCGTTGGTCCGTGTCGGTCGGTGTATCGGGGTAGTACGCAGCCATGGTGTGCAGCAAGCTCCATGACTTGCGCCCCAGCGTAAACGAGTCCTCTGGGCACTCCACCTCGCCCGTGACAACGTCTCGTGTCGGTGTCGGCATGTGTTGCGGCGCAGGCGTCGCTGACGACGATGACGCTGTTGCCTGCGGGTGCCGCTGCGCTGGTGCTTGCTGTTGTTCCCCCTGACTCGCGTCCCGTCCCCGCTCCTTGTGCTGCTGCCGTTGTTGCTGGTGTGGCTGAGAGTGTGGCTGGCCTTGCTTCTGTGCTGCAAACGACTGGTACATCTCGCCAAAGCCGGAGCACACCCGGCACGGCTTCCCGGGCTTGCCTGTCGGCTGCTGCTGCTGTTGTTGCTGGTGGGTCGCGTCACTCATCTTGCAGTGTCTTGCTTGCTTGCGTTGTTGTCGTCATCCGTTGTGTACAACAACAATTTGCAACACGTGGTGCGTGTTTGTGAGTGTTTGTGAGTGAGTGTGTGAGTGTTTGTGTGTTTTTGTGTGAGTGTGAGTGTGTGTGTGTGTGTGTGTTTCCCTGACTGTCAACGTATGCGTGCGCACGCTCCCATTGCTTGGTTCTCCCTGTGATTGCCAGAACCATCTCACCGAAGCCCACCTCGAGCGACTGACCCCTCCCCCCCCCATCCCTCGCCCGCCAACACGCACAGAGCCTTCTCGACGGTATGAAGGTGATGGTGTAAAAAAGACTGCTGCACCTGACGACTAAGCGCAAGAAAGAAAAGGGGGAGGAGGAAAGGAAGGAGAAAAAGAGGACAAAGGGCAACGAGGTTGACATCACATCACCCAGTACCGTTCCATCATCTACAAAAACAGCAACAACAGCAACGACAACAGCAACAACAGCAACAACAGCGCGCCCGTGGGGCCGAACCAACAGCAATCAACACCGCCGTGCCCACACGTGTACACCAACCGACAGCAACACAACACAAAGAGAGGCCAGATGCACGTGCTGCCATGCGAGACGACAGCGCAACCGTGTCGCCACATGGCAAGTGGTGACCGACACAAAATGGCTGGACAATGAATGAATGGAGACGAGGATGATGATAATCACCCGATATGAACGTACACGCACGCGCTTGAGAAGCAGCGACAGGGGAATGACCCGGCTGTCGTCGTCAGCAAGACGGAGCGAGCGTGTTGCACAAGGCGACAGCACGCATATTCACACACATGCACACAAACACACAAGCAAACAAACAGGCACACTACGAGGTACACCGACGCACTCCAACGACGACGACGACGACAACACAGAGGGAATCAAAGCAAACGATGAAGCAAACCAGTCATGTCTGTTGAAAAGGAATCAGAGCACTGTAGGAAAGTGGGTGTAATGCAAACGGGGTAGAAAGGAGGCAGGCCATGTGCTTGCTGCAAATGGCGCACAGAGGAAGGGGGACAAAGATGGAGGGGAGTGATCAGAGAAGAAGGCAGCCACCCCTCTTGCGTGGCCGGATGGTCAAGCTCGCGCGTGTCGCCGTCTCAAACACCTCCCGCACGTTCTCCTGCCGTGGCGATGATGGATAAATAGTACGTGAGCACCGCGCGTGAATATACGAGGAAAGATCGGGGAAGAAAGGCAAAAAAGTGATGACAACAAAGGGTGCAGGGAGGCGCATTGAAGAGTCGGGCAAGGAAGCCAATCACAAAACAGATAACACCGTGAGCAACAAGGTGCTGACCTTTGACTTGGCCGAGCACTCAATGTATGCGTAGGCCTGGATCTTGTCGCAGCACTGTTGCGCCTGCTCGTACGAGACGGGCTTCTGCTTCATCTTGGCAAGCTCCTTCTTCGTGTTGGGGTCGTTGCGCAGATCCTTCTTGCAGCCGACGAGCACAAACGGCACGCCGGGGCAGAAGTGCCGTACCTCGGGTACCCACTGGGGTGGAGAAAGAAGCGGGGGCGGGGTCAGGGGGGAGGGAGTGAAGAGTATGGTGAGACATTGCATGAGGATGAGAGGATGAATGGAAAAGGGCAAGGTGCGTGTCACCTTTTGCCCAGTCATCTTGTCTTGCCCACCATGCATTCATGCACGCACGCAAAACACAGGGCGCACACACTGAAGCATGCTCGACCACACGCACACACACACACAAAAAAATACTCGCGCACAATTAACACACACACACACACAACAGCACACACACACACAACAGCACACACACACACACACACACAAAAGCACACAAAAGCACACACAGGGCACCTTCTCTGGGACGTTCTCGAGGGAGTCTGGGTTGTCAATGGCAAAGCAGATGAGGAGCACGTTTGTGTCGGGGTACGACAGAGGGCGCAGGCGGTCGTAATCCTCCTGGCCTGAACA
>NW_004754916.1:1274751-1276891 GCF_000188695.1 Salpingoeca rosetta | reverse complement strand
GAATGTGTGTGTGTGGGTGTGTGGGTGTGGGTGTGGGTGTGGGTGTGTGGGTGTGGTGTGGTGTGGTGTGGGGGTGTGGGGTGGTGGGTGGGGTGTGTGTGGGTGTGTGGGTGTGTGTCTGTCTCTCTGTCTCTCTGTCTGTCTCTCTGTCTGTCCCTCTGTCTCTCTGTCTGTCCCTCTGTCTCTCTGTGGCTGCACTTGCGCTTTGTTGCTTGGTTGCTTTTGAACCTGGCTGTGCCCCAATTCACCCGTTTGCATGCGCAATCCTCCTCTCTCGGAGCCAGATGATCACATGCTGGCAGCCATGTTCAGCGGCCGAATGCCCATCGAGGCAGACAAGAAAGGTGCACAACCCACCTCAAACACAACGGCAGCTTTCCTCCACTCACATCATCACCCACACTCACGCTCACATCGCTCACGCTCATTTCCCATCCCCTTCTCTTTCCTACACAGGGTTTGTGGTGATTGACCGTGACGGGCGGTACTTCCACTACATCCTCAACCACCTTCGCGACGGCTCCGTGCCACTGCCGACACAGCAGGCGGAGCTGGAGGCCCTGCTTGTCGAGGCCAAATACTTTCTCCTCGCCGACCTGCAGCGTGAGGTGGAGGCAAAGCTATGCGAGTGCGTGCTCACAACGTGCGCAGTACCCATGGTGGTGTCTGAGGAGCACGACGCAAAGCTCGTGCAGCTGACGGGGACGGGCCTGCCCCTCGTCAAGCTTTCGTGCAACCGCAGCATGAACCGGTTCTCGTACACGGCGACGGCTACGGAGGCCTTTTTGCGGCACATTGAGCTGTTTGACAAGCTAGCGTCCAAGTTTCACGGGCGCATCCTGTACGCGAAGGACGTCAGCGGACGCAACGGGCGGATATGCACGTGGTCGTTCTTTGGCAAAGGCCGCTTCATCACAGAGGTCAACTGCGCCTCCATTGTCTACGCGCCAGACAGGCGGCAGACAAAGATTGAGTTCCCAGAGGCAAGGTGTGTGTGTGTGTGTATGATTGTGTGTCTGTGTGTGTGTGTGTGTGTCTGTCTGTCTGTCTGTCTCTCTGTGTGTGTGTGTGTGTCTGCGTCTGTGTGTGTGTGTGTGTTTGTGTGTCTGTGTGTTTGTGTGTCTGTGTGTTTGTGTGTCTGTGTCTGTATCTTTGTGTCTGTGTCTGTGTCTGTGTCCCCGCGAAACACTGTTGTGTCGCTGCTGTGAATGTCGTTTGGTGCTTGCACATATTCTACATGCCCCAACTCACTCTCTCCAACCCATGCACCCACTCCAACCCGCGCAGGCTATACGAAGAAAACATGAACATGCTGCTGTATGAGCCTGGACGGGTGAGCTTGCTGTGCACCGCATCTTCCCCTTGCGCTTGTGCTGTAACTGCTGCTGCATCACATGCTCCATTGCCCATGCCCCACTTCAGTGCTCACCACTTGCACGTCGCTTTGCATCATTTTCACCGACAGCCTGACCCGGCAGAAACCCTTCCGCGCTGTATCGAATCCCCAGACCCAACAAAGAGATAGTGGTACACTCGCGTGCATACACGTACAGGAAGGCTGCACCTTTTGGCATGATGGCACCGCTTCCACTCCTCCTTATTGCTGCTTGTTGTTGATTTCTCGTGGTGTGGAGCACTTGTTGGTGGGTGGGTTATGTGTCGTCTATTGGTACGTCGGCAACAACACGCACACACTGCAGAAGTAAACTTGTAAACGAACGAAACACAACTGACTGTGACAGTCCTCCAACCAACAAAACGCAAACACGAGAACGGCCAGGGCAAGCAACACAAGCATGCGCGCACACAACAGCACGACGTAACCAAAATGACAAGGTTCGAGTTAAGGGAGGTGGACAACAAGGGGGACAACGAGGAGGGTGAGGTGGAGCCGGGTACAGTTATAAACGGGGGGGGGAGTAGACGGAAACAGGAGTCCAAGACGCCCGCAGGGGAGAGGGGGGTGTGGAGTGTGATTTGACAACGAGGGGCAGCAAAGACCAACAGATTCGCACGCTGGAAAAGCACATGCCAGAAGGCAAGACTGAGGGAGAAGAGGGTGTGTGTGTGTGTGTGTGTGTGTGTGTGTGTGTGTGTGTGTGTGTGTGTGTGTGTGTGTGTGTGTGTGTGTGTGTGTGTG
>NW_004754916.1:1268945-1273964 GCF_000188695.1 Salpingoeca rosetta | reverse complement strand
GCGCATTCAGCCCATCTCAATCCACACCATTGCACGAATACAACGCTGCTTCAGAGTCAGGGTCACTTTCAAAAGAGGGAAGTAACCATCATCGTCTCCAGCCCCACAACACACACACGCGCGCGCGCACACACACATACACACACGCATATCCATTCAAACAACGCACACACATGAACCTTCTCGCACTCATACACACACGTGCGCGCTCTCCCACTCTGTCCAAGCCACACACACACACACACACACACACACACACACACACACACACACACACACACGCAGCGCACTCCATTTAGAAGTACGCGCAAGCAATGTGCTGCATAATGTTGTGCAGCAGCGCTGCTGTCTCCTTCTTGTCTTCGTCATCGCTCTTGTCCTGCAGAGCTGCTGTCTCCTTCTTGTCGTCCTTGTCCAACTTGGCCAACTTGGCCTCCAGCCACTCCAGCAGGAACGCCTTGCCCTCAAGCAACCGGTACATGGCGGTGGAGAGAGAAGTAGAGGAGAATACGTATGCAAACAGCAGCGATTCCCAATCCAGAACAACGTCTGCAGAAATCGCTTCTGCGTCGTGATGCAGCAGCCACTTGCGAGGGCGCTCCCGCAGCTTCGTGGAATAAGATTTGGGAAGCTGCGAACCCGCCTCGCGCAGGAAACCAAAGTCGACGATGCAGCCGTTGCGCAGGATGTTGTGGGATCGGACGTCGCAGTGGCACATGTTCGTCTTCGACAAAATAAGGAGGTGCTCAGCAGCGGCCGCAAGCCCCGCTTTGTCCTTGATGCCCGTGCCGTGAAGCGCCTTCTTGCCGTCGGTGCCCGCGCCCGTTATATGCTTCGATAGGTCGGGACAGGCAAACACGGGGCGTGACCGCTCGTGCACTTTCACCGTTTCCTCTGGATAGAGGTACTTCCAACCCTCCCGTTCCCTGTCAGCCTCCTTGGCAGCGCCAATGTCGTGGCCACCGCACACCTTCAACACCTCGCCGTTCACCAATGCAACCGTGACCGTATCCTCATCGCCTTTGTAGACGCACATCTCGTATGTCGTGGCAACTTTGGCAGACCTCGCCCGTGCTGCTTTGGTGACCGCAAGCTGCTGACGCTGATGCCCCTCCTTGCCTCTGGCTGCTGTGTCGGTCTGCGTGGCTGCCTTGTCGCGCTCTTCCTCATTCTGCACCCCCCCATCAGCGCTATCGTTGGTGTCGCCGTTGCCACTGTTGTTGCGCGCACCACCGCTAGCTGCGGATGACACATTGTAGACTCTGTGCTCCGGAATGGAGGTGAGACCGCTCCCTTTTCCCTGTGCCATGGCGTATGTGTGTGTGTGTATGTGTGTGTGTGTGTGTGCGAGTGCGGAAGTGAGTATCATTGTTGATTGTTGAACGAAAGAAAGACGATACACGCACGCACACAGTATTTGTGTGTGCATGTGCGAGGTGTGCCATGATGGCAGAATACGAAGGCAGCAGGCGAGCAAGACAGCAAGAAGACAAGGAGACAAGGGAGTAAGCGGGCATCAAATCACTCCTGCTATGGGTACCTGGGCAATGGCGGAAATATTCTCGTAATGCGCCATGTGCTCTTCGTCAAGCAGCCACGCAATGACATTCCCGAGTTTCTCCAACTAAAGTCCACAGCACAGGAAACCAATGTGAGCGCAGGTCCAACGACAACTAGCAGTGTACAAGGCAACGGCCAGTCGACAGCAACTGCACAGATGCACGTGCTGGATCATGTGTGCCACACACACACACACACACACACACACACACACACACACACCCACCCACACACACACACACACACACACACACACACACACACACACACACACACACACACACACACACACACATGTCGCCAAGTTTTGTGTGGAGGATACTGGGAAAGGCCTCGTCGCCGTGCACCTCATCGCCCAGCGTGCACGCGTACACGGACACGTTCTGCCCGCAGACGGTGATGGCAAAGGGAAACAAATACCCTTTCAAAGCACGCCACTCCGGTCCCGCAGACTTGATGGCCCGTGATGCATACTCCAGCACCTGCGCCTTGGCAGCATCCTGTGTCGGCCCGCTGCCATCGGTCTTGAGCTCAAGCAACAGCGGGTAGAAGAAGTAGTTCGAGATCAGACGCACAACATAGTCGGCGACAACAGCGGGGTCGGCTCTAAACGACGCGTGGCTCTTGACGTACACTTTTGCATCACCACACGCCCTGATGAGGGGCGCTTGCATGCAGTCGTTGAAGAGCGTCTCCGGCGTGCAAAACACGTCAGAAAAGCCTGCAGTGCGGTGGGCGTGCATGGTGCAGCGTCGGTGTGAGCGACAGAGAAATACAGAGAAATACTCCCCTCCAGTGCCAGCACACCCGCGCACGAGCGCCAAAGACTCAACCACCATGCATCAGCACCGACACACAAACACACACACGCACACACACATGCCACGTTCTCTCACAAAAAGGACGCTCACATGTATACGTGTACACAGCAAGCAAACACATGCTCGACAGCGACCTTACCCGTGTTTGTGCCCTCATCGACTGCCAATTGAAACCCCTCGTAGTGCAGGTGCCAGTTGGGGCAGAGAAGCTCGGCAGAGAACGGCTGCGAATAGACTGTTCTGTGGGCCGAATCCTTGTTCTTCTCCTTCTCCTTGGCAGCGCTGCTGGGGGTTACGCTTGACTCCAAATCTGCCACGAACCACATCAAACAGCCAATATGAGTTCAAAACAACCCGCAAGCAACGTGTCAGTCAACCAGAGTACTCAAGTGCAGGGCCGCTCGCAGTAATCTAACACCACCGATGCACACACACACACACACACACACACACACACACACAGCCGTCAGCCCATTTGGTCACACAGCCGCACATGAAAGGCTGAGTGAGACAGGCGCACCTTGTCGAAACTGCCGTTGCTCTTCGGACAGCCCTTTGCGTGTCACGTTGTCAAGCTTCTGAAGGAAGTCTTCCACGTCGTCCATTGGTATCTGCTTTTTCTCATCCAGCACACTGCGGACTTGCTGGAGCAAGTTCTTGATGTTTTCCGTGTAGGGCTGCTTCAGCATGCTGTCGACATAATTCTTTGCCTTGGGTGCGTTGTCGAGAGGGCCGGGTGAACCGATTTCGATCCCATGCCGGCCTGCAATTGTGCTGATCTGCTCGGCGAAGGCGCGGTATGATCGCTTGCAGTCTTGCAGAGTGCCCCCCAAAAGGCTCTCGTACTCTTTCATTGCTGCTTGCAGATATGCGCGCGCAGCACAGCAGCCTGAAAGAAAAGAGGGCGGGTCGATTTGGAGCGAAAGTAACAGCAGGTGCCCACAAGTGAGATTATGGGCTGGTTGTGGCACGTAAGACAAATTTTTGGCGCCCAGAAGGGTGTTGAATGAATGTTTTCCCCACACACACACCCACACACCCACACACATATGCACACACACTGCACACACATGCACACAAACATACACACAGGTGCACACACTCACACATACATAGGTGAGCACACTCACACATACACAGGTGCGCACATGTACATGCACATAACCATACACTCATACACGCGCCCTCTCGGGCTATCGCCACACGTTCGCACACAACCCAAACAATAACTCACGTCGTTTGTCGACAGGCTTGTGATGTCAGACTCTTTGGTTTTCCTCTTTTGAGAGGTGGACATTGCGGTACTGTTGTTTGAATCCTCTCCCTTGCATCGTGCATCATGTGCGTGTGTGTGCGTGTGTGTGTGCAGGCGTACATGTGTGAGAAACAAAAAGCGCGCGCATTTGTGCTAGCAGGCAAGTGCTTCGACAACAAGTGATGCTGGGCCGTCACCGTTGCACACGCTGCGTGCGCTGCAACGCACGTTGAACGGCTCCCTCTCCATCGCTTGCTCAGCCCTCAATCGCCCACCACACTTTGTCAGATGGCCTCACCGAAGCCTGCCCGGCTGTCATCTTGAGTGTCTGCGATTGTCTTGTTGTCTTGTCGCGGGCGGTGGTTGATGTTGATGCTGGCTGTGTTTCGTTTTTGAAAATCGAGCGAGCGAGCAAACCGCAGGCGAAAAATGATGATGATATTCATGATTCCTCGGCAACAGCAGTTGTCTGCTTTGCTGTGGGCGTAACTGTCTGTCTGTCTCTGTCTTGTCTCTGTATGGGCACGGCCATGGTTCGACGTGCATCAATGTGCCGCAGAGGTGCTGTGGTGGCTGTTCTTGTCGCTATTGCTGCTGCTGCTGTTGTTGTGCTCATGGCTAAACCCGCAACTGCCCAGAACACCACCACCACCACCACCACCACCACCACCACTCTTCCGACAACAACAACAACAACAACAACAACAACAACAACAACAACAACAACAACAACAACAACAACAACAACAACAACAACAACAACAACAACAACAACAACAGCAACAGCAACAGCAACAACAACAACAACAACAACAACAACAACAACAACAACAACAACAACAGCAACAATAACGACAACAACAACAACAACAACAACAACAACAACAACAACAACAACAACAACAACAACAACAACGCCCCGCGTTTGCACCTGGTGCGGAGGCGGAGGATCCATACACAACCTGGGTTTGCCGAGTGGCCCATGCGATCTCACGGTGGGAGGGCGGACGGGAAACTGCTTGCTGGTGATTCGTCCATGGAACGACGGTGGGTGGAAAAGCGCGGCTGCGCGCTTTGCCTACTGCACACGCCAGACATCAAGCCCTTGCGCAGGTGCGTGTACGATGACTTCTTCGTCACCAACGAGGGCAGAAACCAGGCCATCCAAGTAGCAGAGGACAGCAGCATCGCGTGCGTGCTGGTCGACAACACAAATGACCGCATCTCGTTCAGGGAGCCGCGCACTCCGCTCAATGACGCCGCGTTCCAGGCATTCGCAGACGCTGCACGCCCCCGCCCCATATCCTTCAGCCTCGAGACGCTGCAGTACACGCCGGAGGAGGCCATCTTCATCCCGCCACGCAACACCATCCCGCGCGAAGA
>NW_004754916.1:1258945-1263945 GCF_000188695.1 Salpingoeca rosetta | reverse complement strand
AGACCCAGCAGCAGAGCAGCAGCAGCATCATCATCTAGTCCTCGTCATTCGTCTCGCTTTCCTCCATCGCTGTACCGTTCTGCTTCTGCTGTTCGTGCGCCATTGCCACTCGCGTTCCATGCACCGGCACGTCCACGATCCCAGCCAGCTTTGCTTCCAACGCCTTCAAACAACAACAAAACACACGCACATCACAGCACGTGAGTGCAGGCGCCAGTCAACAGGACAACAGGCAAGCAAGAGTACGGACACAGCAAACTAGCCCTCCAAAGGCCTTTCTCCCTCCCCTTCGATGACAACGCCGCCGCACTCGCGCTCTGCGTCTCCCTTCTTCTCATCCGTCATTGCTGTGCACCTCAACATCAATGGCGATATCAGCGCCGCTGCCGCCCTCAGACTGTTCAGGACCGTCATCGTCGCCTCCACGAGCCTGCTGGTGCTGGTGCTGGTGCTCGTCGTGGCTGCGCGCGCCGTCGCTTGTGTTGTCTGCACTGGGCGCCTCTCTGCTGGCAGGGCGGGAGCCGTGCTGCATCTGCTGCTCGCGGCGCAGAATGCCAAACATCTGATGGGATGCACGCGGTGTCGTGAAGGTGAGCTGACGTGGCCAATACGGAAAGGAGCGCAAGGCAAACGAATACAAACGGAGCACACGATGCGCCAGCGCCCGTGCAACAACAACTTCACCCGCACACACACCGCAAGAAGCCGTACTCCTGTACTCATCTCCGCACTCGAACACACTTACGATGGAGAGTTGTGACGACTGGTCGTGAAGGACTTGTGATGCCGCCTTCAGGGTCTCAGGTGGCGACGACAGCAACAACTCATGTACCGTCAGCGCAACCTGAAACGCACAAAACACATACACGTATATACACACGTGTTTGTGCGAAAACGTCAAGTGACGTCCCAGCGCTGAAGCACACACATGTGTACGTATGCACACACACATGTGTACGCATATGTACACACACACACACACGTGTACGCATATGTACACACACACACACACACACACACACACACACACGTGTACGCATATGTACACACACTCACACACACACACACACGCGCGCGCGCGCGTACACAATTACAGCTCGAATGTGCCCCACCTCCTTGTGCAGCGTTTCGCGATATCTGTACTCGTTGAAGTCCTTTGCCTGCCCAGTCGGTGTCAGCGTGGCCAACAGGGTCTGAAACAGCATGCAATGTGTAGCCCGTTCAGCTCACCATAGCATGCGTGCACAAAGACAAAAACAACACCACACGCGGTGGCACATCAACACGCGCACACACACACGCACGCACACACACACACACACACACACACACACACACACACACACACACACACAAAGCACGCAAAGTGGACAATTACAGGCATGCCGAGCCGAGTACCTCGAGTGCGGCGGCAAAGGCGTGCTGGTTGGTCCAGTCCGAGCGATCGAGCGAGCGCAGGGCACCGGCAGCGCCAATGCGCACCTACCGACGAGGAAAGGGAGGGGGGCGCCGTGGAGGCGTGATGTGTGCCAGACACATTCACGTGTGTGTGTGTGAATGCATGTGTGTGTGTGAATGCATGTGTGTGAATGCATGTGTGTGCATGCATGTGTGAGTGTGAATGCATGCATGCATGCATGTGTGAGTGTGAGTGTTAGTGATGATGACAAAGGACACATGTGCAACAGCGGCGATACTGCAGCGCCAGTCACGCGAGTGTGCTTCAACGGCTGTGTGGTCGCAGGCATCGCACCTTATAGTTGGAGTTGTGCTCGATGGTCCCAAGCAGCGTGTCCACCAGGTTTATCTGTGACAACCGCCCCCGCCCCCCCACCACACACACATGCACACAGTTAGCGCAATGAGGAGTGGTATGGCGGTTACCGCAAGTCGCAGCAAGTGAAAGGAGCACAGAAGTACCAGCGCGCATTGTGTGCACGTTCAAGCTCACCACAGCCTCAGGGGTGATGGCTTTGAGCTCCCGGTTGCGCAGAACGTTGCGTGCAGCGTGACACGCGTTCCATTGCACCTGTACCAAGGCAACAAGGCAACAACAGCCGTGATGAGGAACGAGAGGAAGAGAGATGACGAGAGAGAGTGTGTGTGCGCGCGCGCGTGTGTGTGCGTGTGCACATTTGTGCATGTGCGGATGTGCGCGTGTGTGCACGTGTGGGAGTGGACACATTTGGGGAAGCGCACGGGAGGAACCATGCGAGGGGGGGGGGAGGGCTCGTGTTGCACCTTCGGTGGGCGGCGGTGGGTGTTGTTGACGATGGCAGTGACGCACTTCTCAAAGAACAAGCGATCCTGTTCGGTGGCAAAATCGATGAGGAGTTGAGTGAGTGGAGGAGGACACACAAGGAACACACGCCGATGCAGATGGACCCAAACACGCTCATACACACGTGAAAACGGAGGGTGTCTGTGTGCGTACATCTGTGGGAAGGATGCGGGCCAGTTCGCCGACAGCCCGGAGCGCATTTGCCCGAATCTGTTGGCCCAGTAGGTGACACACACACGTGGGCGTGGTTGATGACATACACACGAACAGAGGTACGCAGACAGAGGTAAGCAGAATGGCAAGTCGAACCTCCCCCCTCACACACAGACACACACACAGACACAGACACAGAAACACACACACACACACACACCCACACACACACGCACACCCACACACGCACACGCACTCACAGACCTCCCCCCCCACACACACACACCTTGTCCTTGTCTTCGCAGAGGGCGAGAGAAAGGTCCAGAAGGCGATGCAACTGCTCTGCATTGACGATTCGGTTCAGGACGAGCTGTCCGAGGGAGCGCAGTGCACCCAGCGCATTGCAGTAGTTGCCTGCAAGCACACACGTGCGAGGGTGGGTCGACGCAGGTTGGAAGGGGGGGGGGGTTGACAGAACAAGGCAAGGAGGTCAAGGCGCGGCCGTTAAAAAAAAAAAAAAAAAAAAAAAAAAAAAAAAAAAAAAAATGGGCACACAAGCACAGCATTCGCACATACACGCACGCACACAGACACAATGTACATCACGCATAGACATAGACACACACACACACCCTCCCCAGCCCTTCCTAGTCCTTACCGAGGGCCCAGCTGGCGCGGACGCGAACAGTGATGTTGTCGTCCTGCGCTGCGCCAACGAGCGCGTCCACCATATCCGACATGAAGATGGCATCCTGCTGAAGGTGCGGATATGCCACCATTGATCCGAGTGCGCGCCCTGCCGCAGCCTTCACTGGCGGTGCCTGGTCCCGGCTCAGCCCGAGCAGAAGCACTTGGTAGTGGCGCTGCTTCCACGCCTGTCGTTTTTTATTTGGGGGGGGGGGGTGGTGCGCAGGCATATGTGTGGTGTGTGTGTGTGTGTGGGGGGGGGGGGGCGGGAGGCGTGCAGAGAAAGCACGGTGGGACATGCGCGCGTGTGTTCTGCTGGCCCTCATTGCAAAGCATCATCGTTCCTCGCGCCGAAATTGTACACCACAACACAACCACAGCACAAGTCGGCACAGCAAGCCCAAGCAAACGTATGTCCCACCTGAAGCCGGGCAAACACGCTGCTGCCGATGCTGGCCAAGCAGTCGCACGCACATGACCGCACAAACGGCACGTCGCTCTCAATACACTCCTGCAGGGCGCTCTCCGTGAATGCCTCCCAGAAGACAACCGCCTGAGATCGTGGTGGTGGCGGCAGTGGTGGTGGAGGAGGTGGGGTGAGTGTGTGTTGAGTTGAGCAGGTGCGAGATGGGTTGAGGCGGTTTGGGCTGAGAACCGGATGCAGGCGCACGTTGACATGAGTGTGCGTGTGTGTGTGTGTGAGCGTGTGTGAGCGTGTGTGTGTGTGAGCGTGTGTGAGTGTGTGTGAGAGCGTGTGTGAGCGTGTGTGAGCGTGCGTGCGTGTGTAGGTATGCCCGTATTTTGTGTCCGTAACTGCATCCACCACGCATGGTGATCGATCAGAGCAGCATCACGTACGCTGTGCTGTAGTTGTGGCGCCGTCTGCAGAAATCGTCCCAACTCCTCCACCAGCTTCAGCATGCGTGGGACCACAACCGCATTCAATCCCTCATCCTGTGACGAAACCACTTGCTGAGGCTGCACCTGCTGCTTCTTCGGCACCGATGCCACTTCGCCATCACCATCATCACCATCATCACCATCATCGCCCGCGTGTGCTGCCGTTGTGCCTGCCAGCTGCAGCAGCAAGTGCGAGAGCCGTGGCCAGAGATGGGTCAGGCCGCGCGGGTGGCGACACACGAGCGCCGTCAACGCTTGCAGGGCCTCAACCTGCACAGACGCTGGTGCTGATTGTGCTGATTGTGCTGATTGTGCTGGTGGTTTTGATGCTGATGGTGATGCCAATGGTTGGGTTGCCGATCCATATCTCAACAGGAGTGCCATGATGTCGTGTGCAGCGTCATCAGCGTCCGACTGCTGTTGCTTTTCGCTGCCGCGTGCATGTGCGCTGTCTGTACCGACACTGCTCTTGTCCCCTGGTGCCTCTGCTTCAGGCACACGCAGCAGTGGGGACAGCTGCACTTCTGCCAGCTGTAAGCACAGAAGCCGTGGTTGTGTAGTTGTGGAGGCGAAGGGAGAGACAAGGTGAGATGGATGCATGGCCGGTTACATACTGTGGAGAGACGTATCACCTGAGCCGAGTCGAGGATACACAGACAGACGCACAGACACACAGGCACACAAACACAGACACACAGACTCACAAACACAAACACAGACAGATACACACACCGACGCACAGGGCACAGATGCACAGACACAGGGCACACACACACACATACACACACACACACGCAGGCACACAAGCTCCTGTGCCCGACCGTTGAGGAGACGATGGCTGCAAACGTCTTCATAGCGGCGATTGCAGTTGTTTGGTCTGCGGAGGACGCAAGAAGAAGAAGAAGAAGAAGAAGAAGAAGAAGAAGAAGAAGAAGAAGAAGAAGAAGAAGAAGAAGAAGAAGAAGAAGAAGAAGAAGAA
>NW_004754916.1:1256291-1258689 GCF_000188695.1 Salpingoeca rosetta | reverse complement strand
TGAGGCCCGTGTGCACAATGTCGAAGAGCAAGGCGGTGTCTGGGTGCTTGAAGCGGTTGTAGTGTGTCTTTCCCACCAACGCAGAGGTGCACTATAGAAAAAAGGAATATCCAATTTAAAAAAAAAAAAAGGAGAGAGACACAGAAAAGAAACAGGTTGCACATGTGTGAGTTGGGCCCGTATTGGCGCGAGTTCGCTCAAGCGTATGCAGAATGGGTAGAGAGGCTTGCAGCACGGAACATCGTTTGAAACAATAACAAAGTAGCAGCCTGCTATACCCAGGCACAGACACACAAAGACAACAAACCACAAAGGATGGGGCAGACTCACACGTACAAACACAAACATAGACGCGGATAAAAAAAAATAACAATCAAAAGAACGGGCCCACCCAACCACGATAAACCAACAACAACAACAACAACAACAACAACAACTTAACAACAACAACAACAACAACAACAACAACAACAACAACGAGCAGGGGAGACCAGCACCTTGAACGCAGCAAGCCGCACGGATGGGACGGCCTCTGTTGTGCAGGCGCGGTGCAGCGCTATGTGTAGTTGGTGCAGCGAGCCGCTCAGCGTCTCCGCATACGACGTAAACGCCAGCGCTTTGCCAGACCTGATGATTGTGATGGTCATGATGGTGGCGGTGAGCGGTTGCGTGGTCCAAGCGCACAGATATGCGCATGGAAGTCGACACACATGAACACACACACACACAATTACGCACATGTTCGCATGTGCACACGACTCACTGCTCGGCAGTCATGAGGAAGGAACGGCAGTGCTGCAGAAGACACGACGTCAGCGAAAGCGCAGCCGTCCGCACTGCACACACACACACACACACCCACACACCCACACACACACACACACCCACACACCCACACACCCACACACACACACACACACACACACACACACACACACATTGTGATGGTGGTGAGCTCGGAGGGAAGGAAAGTTGGAAGAAAACGAAAAGAGTGATTTCGTGGGCGTGTGTTCAAACGCACACGTGTGAATGTCATCACGTGTTCAAACGCACACGTGTGAATGTCATCACGTGTGGTCATGTGATCAGGCACCAGAGGCAGCAGCTGCGCACGTGTTTGGTGAACGGTTCACCTTTGGGGATGAGGTCGCGTGCAATGACGTTGTACACGCTCGGTGCTGGTGCAGGAAGGGAGTGGAATACGACGTGGGGTTGGTGGTGGTGTCAGTTGCTAGAAGTAGCAGTTGCACGAAACGACAGCAAGCCATCCAAGCCATCCAAGCAATCCAAGCCATCCAAGCCATCCAAGCAACCCAAGCAATCCAAGCAATCCAAGCAACCCAATCAATCCAAGCAAACAACACACACACACACACACACACACACCTGTTTCTTCGAGGGACTCTGGGAAGAATGAGAGCCAGTAGCGAAACAAGACCTTTTTCGGGCACAGCTGCAAGCAAAAAAGACAGAGACAGGGGTAGGGTGGGCAATGTTAGTGCATACAACACATCATTCTTGCAGGTGCTGCGTGCACATGTAAGTGTTGTTCCACCTGCTGCATCATCTGTACGTCACCACTCTCCTTGACACGCGTGCGTGGTGATGTATGTGTGTGCGTGTGCGTGCGTGCGTGGTGATGCGTCTCACCAGCGCAATGGTCTGTGCGCACTGAATGGCCTGCACACGAATCTGGTGCGCAAAGACCCTGGCAAAACCGATGCATGGGATCCAGATGCAGCAGCGCGGCAAAGGCAAAGATGAGTGCCGACATGCAGCTGCAGCACTAAGGTGGTGTTGGTCACCGCCGCGCAGCACACGGGGATGCAACCAAACACCAGCACCAATCGCAGCTTGCAAGGCATGAACCATGCCCACCATCGCCAACTCAACTCCCGCCCATCAATCATCGCCGCTACCGTGGCCACACCGTTTGCCGCGTGCGATTGCAGAGGGCGACGCGTCCGAGAGCTCCGATTCATCAGAGGCGCCTGAACACACACGCACATGCACATGCACATGCACACGCACACGCACACACACACATGCACATACACACATTTGCGAATGAGTAAGAACAATGCACCTACAGATACAAGCGAGTTCAAGACACAACATTAGCATCACCACCACCATGACCACCATGACCACCACCATCACCACCATGACCACCACCACTATTGCCGTACCGCGCTGCCGCTGGTGGTGCTGCGGTTGATCGCGGCGATTGCGGCGGCGGCGGCGGTGCTGTTGGTGCTGGTGGTGTTGATGCTGGTTTCGTTCTTGGCGTGCGGTGCCAGCTCCACTTCTGGTGGAAGGAATGATCCCATCGTGCATGCACGCACACATGAGAGTAACAGCCAAGCAACAGTAACAGAGAGAGAGAGAGAGAGAGAGA
>NW_004754916.1:1242226-1247226 GCF_000188695.1 Salpingoeca rosetta | reverse complement strand
CCTTGGATGGCCAAGCCAGTGGCGGCTGGGCAAGGGAAGCTGTCCATCCACACGTCGTTCGATCCCGGCACAGAGAGCTGGGAATTCATCAAGGTGCTCGTTTGTTTGTGCTTGTTCGTGTGTGTATGCTTGTTTGTGTTTGTGTTTGTGCGTGTGTTTGTGTTTGTGTTTGTGTTTGTGTTTGTGTTTGTGTTTGTGTTTGTGTTTGTGTTTGTGTTTGTGTTTGTGTTTGTGTTTGTGCTTGTGTTTGTGCGTGTGTTTGTGCTTGTGTTAGTGCTTGTGTTTGTGTTTGTGCTTGTGTGCGTGTGATTGCGCACGTGCTCGCGTGTGTGTATGTGTTTTCTTGTTTGCATGTGTTCCTTTTTGTTAGGTTTCTGGGAATCACCCACCATGCCTTGTGCCCATTCGTGCCCTATGCCTGATTGCAGGCGGTGAAGCCGCCAGTGGTCAAGTTGCTGGACAACTTCGGGCCTGCCGCACAAATCAAGCAGGTGTCCCCGAGCACACTCATTGTTGGTCGCATCTACCTTCCAAACCAACCACAGGTGTGTGCGTGCGTGCGCGTGCGTGCGCGTGTGTCACCCACCTCCCCAACACGCTGAGTTGCGGCTTTCTCGTTCTGATTGTTGCCCCCGCGCCACACACACACACACACACACATACACACACACACAGACACACACACACACACACACACACACAACACACACACACACACACACACACACACACACACACACACACACAACAACAACAACAACAACACCAAATCATGCACTCTAGTTTCGGCATTGCTGCTGCTACGGGTACATCGGAGTGAATTACATTCGGTCGAAATTAATAGGGGAGCAGATGCTCCAATTCCACCTAACACACACACACACACACACACACACACACACACACACACACACACACACACACACACAACAACACACACACACACACACACACACACACACACACACACACACACACAAACAAACAAACAAACAAACAACCCCTCATCACATCACGCTCCCCGTCCCCAACCGGCTTTCGGTTAACACAACATAGAGTGGGGATCCCACCCAAGCTGCGCAGGCCTGGTTCAATGACCACAAGGGTACAATCACCGCCAATCCAGGTGCGTTCGCTCAAGTTCTTTTGCAACCCATGGATCAACAACGCCACATGTGCACGAGTCCTTTGCAACTTGCCTTCTGCACACTTGCTTCACTCTGTTCACTTGGTTCTCACCCTCATTCTCACACACACACACACACACACACACACACACACACACACACACACACACACACACACACACACACACACACACACACACACATTCGCGGCTCAGCCGTTGACTATTGGGAAGGGTACAACGAACCCGGTGCAGGGACGCTGCAGGACATGCAGTGGATTGGCCAGTTTGAGGCGGCTCGCGTGAAGCTGCTTGCAGGTGAGCCAAAGCACCATTCCAGGTGTGTGTGTGTGTGTGTGTGTGTGCGTGCGTGTTCGTGTGTTGGTGTTAGTGTGTGGGTGTGTGTGTGTGTGTGTGTTTAACATTCACTGTGTATGCGTAGGCAAGACATGTGCCAGTACCCCCTCTAGTTGTGCGGTGAGTTCCATTTCATTCAGGCTGTTGTCTTGTTCATGACTCCTGCTCTTCGTAGGCATTGGAGCCAAGGCCAGCGTTGGCAACTTTGGCACCGGCAGCCCCGATGTGACGCAGGCGGATCACATCAACGCCTTCAACCCAGCCATCGACGCTGCCATTCAGCATAACGTAAGTCAGTGCCTGTCATTTAACCAGCCATGCCATTGCTATTGTCTTCTCCACACATGAATGCACACACACACAACTTCACACACACACATGACTGCACACACACATACACACCTCACATATACACACACACACCAACAATCTCACTCTGCTATACAACCACTTCAACACCACGCAGGGCATCCTTGGGCTGCACGAGTACAACTCGCCAATCTTGGCCAACTGCTTTGACAACAGCACGGGCGAGGGCTGGATGACGGGCCGCTACCGCAAGTACTACCGCCAGTTTCTCATCCCATCAAACCGCACTTTGCCCTTGGTCGTGTCCGAGTTTGGCATCGACAACTCTCCCTGCACGCAGCCGGCCTCCCCCAACTTTGGCGGCTGGCGCAAGTACTGCAGCTGGTGGAGCGCCCACGGCCACGGCTCAGACTGCGCGCAAACATATGTTAACATGATGCTGTGGTACGATGCGCTGCTGCGCCAGGACAGCTACGTCCTTGGCGCCACCATCTACCAGCTGGAGATTCCAGGCTGGCAAGATTACTCCATTGCCGGCAACGTCACGACCCTCCTCACGCAAGTCCTGCGCTGAGGGCAGACATGCACACTGCTGCCGTTTTTCTTCCCCCCCCCTCTGCTGTGCTGCTGTTACTGTTGCACACGTTACATTACTGCATGGCCCTTTGTTATCATCCTTGTTGTTGCTGCGTGCCGCCGCTGTGCTCTCGCCCCTTGCAATGCGAAGTCTTGCTTGTTGTCTTCTTGTCGCAAGCAAGGCTGTTGACCAGACAACCAACAAGCCCAACTGCAAGTAGGGCAAGGCACTGCAAGCAAGCCAAGGCACTGCAAGCAAGAGTGGCTCCACCTTTTGCTTTGCCCCCTTTCGCTGTTGTACTGCATTTTGTGGTGTCGCATTAAAAAGCTCCACTCCTCCCAACAACGCAAACGTCGCTCGTCGTCATTCAAGATCCACCCACCCACCACCATCCATCCTTGATCCAACACCAACACCAACACCAACACCAACACCAACACCAACACCAACACCAACACCAACACCAACACCAACACCAACACCACCCAGGATGGGTTGCTCATCGAGCCAGCTGCTAGACGCAGAGACCCTGGAAGAGTACCAGGATTGCACCTTCTTCACAAAGCGCGAGATCATCCATGTGTTTGAGCGGTATCGGCAGCTTGGCGGCAAATCGCTGGAGGACTCCCTTGCCATGAACCAGGTGTGTGTGTGTGTTGTGTGTTGTGTGTTGTGCTGTGCTGTGTATGCGTTTGGTGTCTTATGTATGTGTGTATGTGTGTATGTGTATGTTGTCTTGTGCGTTTGCGTTTGATGTCTTGTGTATGTGTATATGTTGCTTGTCTTGTGTTTATCGTCTTGTGTATGTGTTTGTGTTTATGTGTTGTGTGTTGAGTGCGTTGTGTGTGTGCTCGTTCGTGCGTTGTGCGTGTATGTCAAAGCCATTATGTCAATCTGTGCCTGTTGCTCACTCCCCGACGCAAACAATACCCTCCCCCCAACGACAACCGCCATCGTTTCCCCTGTTGCGTGCTTGCTCTTATAGGTCCTGGACTTGGTGGAGTTGAAGGAGAACCCGTTCAAGGAACGCATATGTCTTGTGTTTTCACAGTTTACAGACGGGGAAAAGAAAGGGCACATCTCCTTTGAGGATTTCCTGGACATGATGTCCGTCTTCAGTGAGGGCGCGACCCGCGACGTCAAGGCCTCATACGCGTTCCGCATCTACGGTGCGTCGGAGAGGGGTGGGGTTCGGGGCGTGGGACTGATGGCTGGTGCGGGTTCCAGTGCTTGCTCTGTTTGCAACACATGCTTTAAGTGAGGAAAGCGGTGGGTGTGGTGCTGTACAGCCTTCAAAAGCACGCCCGCCAACCTTCCTTGCTCCTCGCCTGTCTTCCCCATCCATCCAACCAACCAACCAACCAACCATCCATCCATCCATTGGTTCACTGCGTTTCCCACCCACACCTTGATTGTGTCGTCGCGTCATGCCCACGAGCAGACTTTGACGGGGATGGGTATCTCGACAAGAAGGACCTCATGGACACCATCGAGTGCCTGTGCGGCAAGGACGGCCTGAGCGAATACGAGCGCGAGCTTGTTGCCGACAAGATTCTGGAGGAGGCAGACCTCGACGGCGACCACCGTCTCTCCTATGTTGAGTTTGAACACGTCATTTCCCGCGCACCCGACTTTGTCAACACCTTCCGCATCCGTATCTGAGCCGCACGACAGGAGAGATGGGGAGGGCGGAGTGCGTGTGTTTATATGTGTATGTGTGTGTCTGTTCGTGTGCGTGTGTGTGTATTTCTGTTCGTGTGTGTGTTACGTGTGTGTGTGCTTGTGTGTGTGTGTGTTACGTGTGTGTGCGTGTGTATTTCTGTTCGTGCGTGTGTGTGTGCGTGTCATCATTGGTGTTTGTCATTCAGACCCGCTTGTTGCTTGCGTTGCTACGTGACATTCAGCAGTCCCTCACATGCGTTTGTTTTGGAGTGCATTGATTGTATGTGTGCACTGATGTTGTTTGGTCTACCAGCACGTGCGTGTATGTGCATGTGTGTCAACTCCTGTGTTCCTGCCCGTTGATTGACTGGTGTTGGTTGATTACTGCTTTCTTGTCCATAAACCAACGCAGGGTCACAATGTTGCAATGTCATGCCACTCGCGGTTCATCTGTGAGATCGGCAACAGTCGACTACCGTCAGTTATTTGCAGCTGAAGGAAGACAAGCAAGAAGGGAGGAGGAAGAGGAAGAGAGAGGGGGGGGGGATGAATGGGAAACAGTGCAAAGTCAGCACGTTATGTTACGCAGTCACATTCTGATACACAGACACATTCAGATACACAGACACACTCGCGCACACATAGACACACACGCACGCACAGAATAAACATACATACGCACACAGCCACACGCACACAGCCACACACACACACACACACACACACACACACACACACACACACAGACACAACACACACACACACACACACAGACACAGACGCAGACACACACACACACACACACACACGCACACACACACACACACACACTCACGCACACTGACACTCACACATATACGCACAGAGTCATACACGCATCGCACACATTCACTGAGAAGGGGGGTAGTTGATTGAGGCGGAATGGTTAGCGCGTCCAACAAGTCAGGTACTAGGAGAACCATTTTTCTT
>NW_004754916.1:1235872-1240872 GCF_000188695.1 Salpingoeca rosetta | reverse complement strand
GCGGGCGACTTTGAGTCGAGCGACTTGGTGTTGATGCAAGTAGACAGCCACGTGCTGGATGCCATCGAACAGGGCAATCAACAGTAAGCTTTGCATGTGGAAGACAGAGAGAGAGTGTGTGTGTGTGTATGTGTGTGCGTATGTGTGCGTATGTGTGTGTATGTGCGTGCGCGTGTGTGTGCGCGTGCGCGTGTGTGTATGTATGTGCGTGCGCGTGTGTGTGCGCGTGCGCGTGTGTGTATGTGTGTGTGTGCCCGTATGTGTGTATGTGCGTGTGTGAGTGCGAGCTTGTGGATTCTGCGTCTGTTGCGCTTTTGCATGCCAAAGTTGGCAGTGCTCACTTGGTGTTGCTGTGATCACATGGTGTTGCATGACAGGGTGTCGTTCAAGGCATGTGGGAACGACTCTGTGGTCTTGTGCACTGATACGCGCACGTATTCGGTGAAGCACGCTGACGTCTCCAACGCACACTACGTTGTGCCACCGGATCCCGAGCACGCAAGCGACGTGCTCGCATTTCCACCTGGCCGTCCTCGCCAAGTCCGCGGAAACATAGCATCATACTTTGAGGTGCGTGCGTGCGTGCATTTGCGTTTGCGGTTGGGCGAGATAGCACCTGTGTATGCTTTATGCATCGACATGTGTGTGTGTATGTGTGTGCGTGTGTGTACGTGTGTGTGCATGTGTGCATGTGTGTGTGTGTGCGCGTGTGTGCATGTGTGTGTGTGTCGTAGTGGGGCATGTTGCTGGATTGTATTCGCAAGTGATACCGTGAGCAACTCATGTGGGCTTTCCATCTTTCGCGGTTACTTCGCCACCGGTTCCCATTGTGCTGGTGCAGTTGCGACACGTCGACCCAAGCGTGGCCAAGGTGCAGGAGCTCCTGCGCGAATGCGAATACAACGGGCCCGAGGAGGAAGCGGCTAGGAACACACAAACGCTGGTAACGCACCTTGAAAGCACGCGGTTGTGTTCTCTTCACCACAGTTTCCATGCTCTGAACATGCCTTAAAGAGAGCACGCCATCACACACATACACACACACACACATACACACACACACTTACACACATCCCCTCACACCAAATGCACACGCACGTATGCGTGCAGTACACGCTGGATGCATTGCTGGATGTGGTGCGGGCAAGTAGAGAAGAACTCCTCACAGCACTGCACGATATGCACGCATTTGAACACGACGGTGTGATTCCTGCTCCTGTTCCTGCTCCTGTTCCTCCTCCTGCCCTCTCTGTCTCTTCTGTGCATGTGCGCACGATTGTGTGTGCGTGTGATTGTTTGAGCGTGCTAATATGGACTGAACTGAGGCTGCCTGAGCGATTTCATCGCCACGCATGCTAATCTCACCACCTGTACTCATCTCACCACCTGTTCTCACCTCCCCACCTGTGTTCGTGACAGACCACTGGCGGGTGCTTGGGGAGCGGTACAAGTTTGAGGTGACAGATCTGCTGCTGAAGACGGCTGCTGGCGACGATTGGATTGCTGATGGCGTTCCTCTGGACGAGTGCACTGCGTCGCTCGCCGAATGTGATATCCCGGGCTTTGTTGTACGCGCCGTCCTCAAGGAGATGGCCACGCCACTGGGTATGGTGGATGGTGGATGGTGGGTGGCTGGTGAATGGTGCAGGTGGAGGTGCAGGTGGAGGTGGGGGAGGATGTTGGATGGTGGTGTTGGGTGGCTGTGAGGGAATGACATGTGACAAGAGCATTCCTGCCATTGCTGCACAACCCATCATTGATCACCACGACCACCACTGCAACCACGACCACCACCATCATCATCGCAGACGATATTGGGGCGCGGTGGCGACTGGACGAGGCCGCAGTCTGTCGATTCCGCGCACAGGAATTCCTGCAAATTGGATCGGTTCGTTGTGCTGTGATGTGCTGTGATGTGCGTGCGTGTGTGCGTGCGTGTGTGCGTGCGTGTGTGCGTGTGTATGTTATGTCGCTGTGCGTGGTGTGGTTGTGTTTGCGCACGTTTTGCTTGGTGCGTGTTCAAATTTCGTGTGCCTTTCCCGCCTGTCCTCTTCCCCAAAATGCCGCCATTGCCACTCATCGTGCGTGGTTTGCTTGCATGCAACAGTCGTGGGATCTCGACAGTTTTACAGAGACATGGGCGGCATCACTTCCAGAGGGAATGCACCCCAACCCAGACTACCTGAAGGTCCGCAGTCACACATATACACGTGTGGGTGCGTGCTCCTGGCGTGTCTGTTGTTTGCATGTGTGCGTGTCCTTCTTTTGCCTGCTGTTTACATGAACTGACTCACACTGGTGCTCGATACATGTGTATGTGTGTGTGTGCGCGTAGGGATTGGCGCTCATTTCGAAGCCGTCGGAGTTGGACGAGAAGCAGACAGTACAGTACTTCCCAGGTACAGAGACGGCACATACGTTCACACGTTGTCAGAGTATCCATGCGTATTTTACAACACATGTCCTTGAATCACATCATGTTATGGAACTGGAAGCTCACGCATCTGCAACAACCACTTTTGCACACCCCACACCACAACCCCCACCACTGCCCACGACAACGTGTCAGCATCGTCGCTGCCTGTTGAGCCGCGTGCACGGTTCGCAGCGCTGTTCTCCGCGCGTTCCGTCTGGACCGACGACGACATCACACCGTACATCGCGTAAGGCGCCGTGGTGGTGGTGGTGGTGGTGGTGGTGGTGGTGTTCGTTTGACCGCAATGATCATGGGCTTCAAACACACGCACGCACACACATATGTTCATGCACATTCGTACATGTTCACACAGACGCACTCACACACTCATATTTACACGAACGAACACCGCCACCAGCGGGATTGTGAGCAAGTTACAGACACGGGAAGCGCTGTTGATGAAACACGCACGTGGATATGAAGGGAAGGACGGTACGCGCATGTACAATCAGAAGTAACCCAAACGGGTTGGTGTCAACGAACACAGACCAAAAAGCGGGTGGGAACTGCATCTTGGTCGTGTCATGTGCGAGCGTGTGTGTGTGATTGTAAGCTTTGTTTGCGTGCTACACGGCTTGCATTGCCAATGCATCCCTCATTGTCGAAATAAGCTCTGTGCGTGTGTATGTGTCCATTAATTATGCTGCGATGACGGTGCCCGCACGGCAAACACGGCTCACTCAACTCAACCACAACCATCACGGTGCAGGCGGTGGTGCAAACTCGAGTCGCGTCGCATCGAGTGCAACAAGAACATGCGACGATGACGAGCGGGGCGCCGCTGTTGCCGTTGCTGTTGTCGCGTTCGTCGTTGTCGTCGTTGTCGTCGTTGTCGTCGTTGTCGTCGTTTGCTGAGATGCCGGTGCGAGATCCCTACACACACACACACACACACACACACACACACACACACACACACACACACACACACACACACACACACACACACACACACACACACGCACGCGATCGTGAGTGGTGGTGTTGAACCTGACATAAACGAGCACACAATGATAAGATCCAGGAAACACATGCGTGTACGTGTGTGTACGTGTGTGTGTGTGTGTGTGTGTACGTGTGTGTGTACGTGTGTGCGTGCTCGTACCGTTGAGGAGACCTGCATGTGATAGCAATGTCGAGAAATGTGTTCTGTGCATTGCGCTGAATGGCCCTGTGACCGTGCCGTAGACAGACGAGCAGTGAGAAATAGAGGGGAGTGACAGATGGACACAAAAGCACGCGCACGCACGCACGCACACAGGCACACATGCCAACGACTCACCCAAGTGTTTCCTGTGCGTATGCGCGTGTGCACGTGGACGCACGGAGGAGGAACAGCTGCGTCTCACACAGGGCCAGCGTGAGTGCTCGTATGTGATGATGGCAATTCAAACCGACACAAACGCAACCAAGCACACAAGCAAGCGCACAGTCACACAAGCAAGCGCACAGTCACACAAACAGACAAACACAGCGAGCAAGCAAACAAACACGCAACCACAAGCAACCACACCACCAACCACACCAGCATGGTGACTCGGCACACCTTTGTTGCGATGACACGTGGCATGAGGATGCGCGCGTGTGTGGACGGATCCGCCACATCGTGCACGTGTGCAATCACTGATGGCAACAGCCAGCCGTGCGCAAGGCCATCCTGACTCCCGCCACTGTTGAAAAGAGAGAAGGGCGGGGGAGGGGGTGGTTGGAAGAATGAGTTAATTGGGACGCAGGCAGGATGTGATTGTGCATCAGCACAGACAGGTGTACACAGAGACAGACAGGAAGACACATACACACAGACAGGCAGACACGCAGACATACACACACACACACACACACACAGGCAGACAGGCAGACAGACTCACACACACTGACGCATAGACAGGCACATTTGTCTCCGTCGCTCCCACGACCTGGACACACATGTGTACACACCGGGTGATGCAGACGGAGCAGACGGCCGTGCTGGTGTCGACACGTGGCTGCACACGCCCACACCGCAGACATCCAAATCGAACGCAGGGGGGAGGAGGAGGAGACAGTGGTGGTGGTAATGGTGACGACAACGCTGTCGATGCCAATGATGTTGATGTTGATGATGTTGATGGCGCTGGGACGTGAAGCGGTGTGTTGTTGTCATCGTCATCGCCATCGCCAGGGAGGCGCTGAATGCTGCAAATGTACATGTGTGCAAATGAGGATGACGCTGTGATGAGGTGTGTATCACACACACACACACACACACACACACACACACACACACACACACACACACACACACACACACACACACACACACACACACACACACACACACACACACACACACACACACACACACGCTCAAACATAACCCCATATGGACTCACGTGGTGTGCACGATGCGGCCGATAATGCGATGGCAGCCGGGAGTCGAAATCGCGCGCTGCACCGACGACACACCCGCACCCATTCCGCCACCATCACCACCGCCGTTCGGTCCGCCACTTCGCCATGTGCTTCTGTTTCGACTGGGGCTGCA